>NW_025955975.1:0-39594 GCF_023159225.1 Perognathus longimembris pacificus | reverse complement strand
TGGTGAGGGGACAGAGATAAAAGCTCATTTAGGATCGACATGAAAATGCTGCATAGGTAGCTGTTTATCAGTAAATATCTCCACTGAGATTAAGAAAAGCAGTAGCTTAATAAATTAAGTACTTCCTGGTATGGTTACTGTACTGGTAACTCCCCAAAAGAATCTGCATTGTGGTGAGGGAACAGAGAAAAAAGCTCATTTAGGACCTCACTTACGAAGGGGGTAGGCAGCTGTATATCAGGGAGTAAACCTTCTGAGAATAAAAACCGCTTTAGCTTGTTAAGGTAATTACACAGGGGAAAGGATAATGTACTGGGAACTCCTCAGAAGAATCTGATTTGTGGTGAGGGGAGAGAGATAAAAGCTCTTTATGCACGACATGAACATGCTGCATAGGTAGATGTTTATCAGAAAATATCTCCACTGAGATTAAGAAAAGCAGTAGCTTAATAAATTAAGTACTTCCTGGTATGGTTACTGTACTGGTAACTCCCCAAAAGAATCTGCATTGTGGTGAGGGAACAGAGAAAAAAGCTCATTTAGGACCTGCACTTACGAAGAGGGTAGGCAGCTGTATATCAGGGACTATCCCTTCTGAGAATAAAACAGCGGGAGCTTGTTAAGGTAATTACACAGGGGAAAGGATAATGTACTGGGAACTCCTCAGAAGAATCTGATTTGTGGTGAGGGGAGAGAGATAAAAGCTCATTTAGGAACGACATGTAAATGCTGCTTAGGGAGCTGTTTATCAGTAAATATCTCCACTGAGATTAAGAAAAGCAGTAGCTTAATAAATTAAGTACTTCCTGGTATGGTTACTGTACTGGTAACCTCCCCAAAAGAATCGGGACTGTGGTGAGGGAAAAGAGAAAAAAGCTCATTTAGGACCTGCACTTACGAAGGGGGTAGGCAGCTGTATATCAGGGAGTAAACATTCTGAGAAAAAAAACAGCTGAGCTTGTTAAGGTAATTACACAGGGGAAAGGATAATGTACTGGGAACTAATCAGAAGAATCTGATTTGTGGTGAGGTGAGAGAGATAAAAGCTCATTTAGGAACGACATGAACATGCTGGGTAGGTAGCTGTTTATCAGTAAATATCTCCACTGAGATTAAGAAAAGCAGTAGCTTAATAAATTAAGTACTTCCTGGTATGGTTACTGTACTGGTAACTCCCCAAAAGAATCTGGATTGTGGTGAGGGAACAGAGAAAAAAGCTCATTTAGGACCTGCACTTACGAAGGGGGTAGGCAGCTGTATATCAGGGAGTAAACCTTCTGAGAATAAAAACAGCTGGAGCTTGTTAAGGTAATTACACAGGGGAAAGGATAATGTACTGGGAACTCCTCAGAAGAATCTGATTTGTGGTGTGCGGAGAGAGATATAAGCTCATTTAGGAACGACATGAACATGCTGCGTAGGTAGCTGTTTATCAGTAAATATCTCCACTGAGATTAAGAAAAGCAGTAGCTTAATAAATTAAGTACTTCCTGGTAAGGTTACTGTACTGGTAACTCCCCAAAAGAATCTGGATTGTGGTGAGGGAACAGAGAAAAAATCTCATTTAGGACCTGCACTTACGAAGGGGGTAGGCAGCTGTATATCAGGGAGTAAACCTTCTGAGAATAAAAACAGCTGGAGCTTGTTAAGGTAATACACAGGGGAAAGGATAATGTACGGGGAACTCCTCAGAAGAATCTGATTTGTGGTGAGGGGAGAGAGATAGAAGCTCATTTAGGAACGACATGAACATGCTGCGTAGGTAGCTGTTTATCAGTAAATATCTCCACTGAGATTAAGAAAAGCAGTAGCTTAACAAATTAAGTACTTTCTGGTATGGTTACTGTACTGGTAACTCCCCAAAAGAATCTGGATTGTGGTGAGGGAACACAGAAAAAAGCTCATTTAGGACCTGCACTTACGAAGGGGGTAGGAAGCTGTATATCAGGGAGTAAATTTTCTGAGAATAAAAACAGCTGAAGCTTGTTAAGGTAATTACACAGGGGAAAGGATAATGTACTGGGAACTCCTCAGAAGAATCTGATTCGTGGTGAGGGGAGAGAGATAAAAGCTCATTTAGGAACGACATGAACATGCTGCGTAGGTAGCTGTTTATCAGTAAATATCTCCACTGAGATTAAGAAAAGCAGTAGCTTAATAAATTAAGTACTTCCTGGTATGGTTACTGTACTGGTAACTTCCCAAAAGAATCTGGATTGTGGTGAGGGAACAGAGAAGAAAGCTCATTTAGGACCTGCTCTTACGAAGGGGGTAGGCAGCTGTATATCAGGGAGTAAACATTCTGAGAAAAAAAAACAGCTGGAGCTTGTTAAGGTAATTACACAGGGGAAAGGATAATGTACTGGGAACTCCTCAGAAGAATCTGATTTGTGGTGAGGTGAGAGAGATAAAAGCTCATTTAGGAACGACATGAACATGCTGGGTAGGTAGCTGTTTATCAGTAAATATCTCCACTGAGATTAAGAAAAGCAGTAGCTTAATAAATTAAGTACTTCCTGGTATGGTTACTCTACTGGTAACTCCCCAAAAGAATCTGGATTGTGGTGAGGGAACAAAGAAAAAAGCTCATTTAGGACCTGCCACTTACGAAGGGGGTAGGCAGCTGTATATCAGGGAGTAAACATTCTGAGAAAAAAAACAGCTGGAGCTTGTTAAGGTAATTACACAGGGGAAAGGATAATGTACTGGGAACTCCTCAGAAGAATCTGATTTGTGGTGAGGGGAGAGAGATAAAAGCTCATTTAGGAACGACATGAACATGCTGCGTACGTAGGTGTTTATCAGTAAATATCTCCACGGAGATTAAGAAAAGCAGTAGCTTAATAAATTAAGTACTTCCTGGTATGGTATCTGTACTGGAAACTGCCCAAATGAATCTGGATTGTAGTGAGGGAACTGAGAAAAAAAGCTCATTTAGGACCTGCACTTACGAAGGGGGTGGGCAGCTGTATATCAGGGAGTATGCCTTCTGAGAATAAAAACAGCTGGAGCTTGTTAAGGTAATTACACAGGGAAAGGATAATGTACTGGGAACTCCTCAGAAGAATCTGATTTGTGGTGAGTGGAGAGAGATAAAAGCTCATTTAGGAACGACATGAACATGCTGCGTAGGTAGCTGTTTATCAGTAAATATCTCCGCTGAGATTAAGAAAAGCAGTAGCTTAATAAATTAAGTACTTCCTGGTATGGTTACTGTACTGGTAACTCCCCAAATGTATCTGGATTGTGGTGAGGGAACAGAGAAAAAAGCTCATTTAGGACCAGCACTTACGAAGGGGGTAGGCAGCTGTATATCAGGGAGTAAACATTCTGAGAATAAAAACAGCTGGAGCTTGTTAAGGTAATTACACAGGGGAAAGGATAATGTACTGGGAACTCCTCAGAAGAATCTGATTTGTGGTGAGGGGAGAGAGATAAAAGCTCATTTAGGAACGACATGAACATGCTGCGTAGGTAGCTGTTTATCAGTAAATATCTCCACTGAGATTAAGAAAAGCAGTAGCTTAATAAATTAAGTACTTCCTGGTATGGTTACTGTACTGGTAACTCCCCAAAAGAATCTGGATTGTGGTGAGGGAACAGATAATAAAGCTCATTTAGACCTGTAATTATGAAGGGGGTAGGCAGCTGTATATCAGGGAGTAAACCTTCTGAGAATAAAAACAGCTGGAGCTTGTTAAGGTAATTACACAGGGGAAAGGATAATGTACTGGGAACTCCTCAGAAGAATCTGATTTGTGGTGAGGGGAGAAAGATAAAAGCTCATTTAGCAACGACATGAACATGCTGATTACCTAGCTGTTTATCAGTAAATATCTCCACTGAGATTAAGAAAATCAGTAGCTTAATAAATTGAGTACTTCCTGGGATGGATACTGTACTGGTAACTTCCCAAAATAAGATGGATTGTGGTGAGGGAACAGAGAAAAAAGCTCATTTAGGAACGACATGAACATGCTGCGTAGGTAGCTGTTTATCAGTAAATATCTCCACTGAGATTAAGAAAAGCAGTAGCTTAATAAATTAAGTACTTCCTGGTATGGTTACTGTACTGGTAACTCCCCAAAAGAATCTGGATTGTGGTATGGGAACAGAGAAAAAAGCTCATTTAGGACCTGCACTTACGAAGGGGGTAGGCAGCTGTATATCAGGGAGTATGCCTTCTGAGAATAAAAACAGCTGGAGCTTGTTAAAGTAATTACACAGCGGAAAGGATAATGTACTGGGAACTCCTCAGAAGAATCTGATTTGTGGTGAGGGAGAGAGATAAAAGCTCATTTAGGAACGACATGAACATGCTGCGTAGGTAGCTGTTTATCAGTAAATATCTCCACTGAGATTAAGAAAAGCAGTAGCTTAATAAATTAAGTACTTCCTGGTATGGTACCTGTACTCGTAACTCCCCAAAACAATCTGGATTGTGGTGAGGGATCAGAGAAAAAAGCTCATTTAGGACCTGCACTTACGAAGGGGTAGGGCAGCTGTATATCAGGGAGTATCCCTTCTGAGTTAAAAACAGCTGGAGCTTCTTAAGGTAATTACGCAGGGAAAGGATAATGTACTGGGAACTCTTCAGAAGAATCTGATTTGTGGTGAGGGGAGAGAGATAAAAGCTCATTTAGGAACGACATGAAAATGCTGCATAGACAGCTGTTTATCAGTAAATATCTCCACTGAGATTAAGAAAAGCAGTAGCTTAATAAATTAAGTACTTCCTGGTATGGTTACTCTACGGGTAACTCCCCAAATGAATCTGGATTGTGGTGAGGGAACAGAGAAAAAAGCTCATTTAGGACCTGCACTTACGAAGGGGGTAGGCAGTTGTATATCAGGGAGTAAACCTTCTGAGAATAAAAACAGCCGGGGCTTGTTAAGGTAATTACACAGAGGAAAGGATAATGTACTGGGAACTCCTCAGAAGAATCTGATTTGTGGTGAGGGGAGAGAGATAAAAGCTCATTTAGGATCGACATGAAAATGCTGCATAGGTAGCTGTTTATCAGTAAATATCTCCACTGAGATTAAGAAAAGCAGTAGCTTAATAAATTAAGTACTTCCTGGTATGGTTACTGTACTGGTAACTCCCCAAAAGAATCTGCATTGTGGTGAGGGAACAGAGAAAAAAGCTCATTTAGGACCTCACTTACGAAGGGGGTAGGCAGCTGTATATCAGGGAGTAAACCTTCTGAGAATAAAAACCGCTTTAGCTTGTTAAGGTAATTAAACAGGGGAAAGGATAATGTACTGGGAACTCCTCAGAAGAATCTGATATGTGGTGAGGGGAGAGAGATAAAAGCTCTTTACGCACGACATGAACATGCTGCATAGGTAGATGGTTATCAGAAAATATCTCCACTGAGATTAAGAAAAGCAGTAGCTTAATAAATTAAGTACTTCTAGGTATGGTTACTGTACTGGTAACTCCCCAAAAGAATCTGCATTGTGGTGAGGGAACAGAGAAAAAAGATCATTTAGGACCTGCACTTACGAAGGGGATAGGCAGCTGTATATCAGGGAGTATCACTTCTGAGAACAAAAACAGCCGGGGCTTGTTAAGGTAATTACACAGGGGAAAGGATAATATACTGGGAACTCCTCAGAAGAATCTGATTTGTGGTGAGGGGAGAGAGATAAAAGCTCATTTAGGAACGACATGAACATGCTGCGTAGGTAGCTGTTTATCAGTAAATATCTCCACTGAGATTAAGAAAAGCAGTAGCTTAATAAATTAAGTACTTCCTGGTATGGTTACTGTACTGGTAACTCCCCAAAAGAATCTGGATTGTGGTGAGGGAACAGAGAAAAAAGCTCATTTAGGACCTGCACTTACGAAGGGGGGTAGGCAGCTGTATATCAGGGACTATCCCTTCTGAGAATAAAACAGCGGGAGCTTGTTAAGGTAATTACACAGGGGAAAGGATAATGTAATGGGAACTCCTCAGAAGAATCTGATTCGTGGTGAGGGGAGAGAGATAAAAGCTCATTTAGGAACGACATGTAAATGCTGCTTAGGGAGCTGTTTATCAGTAAATATCTCCACTGAGATTAAGAAAAGCAGTAGCTTAATAAATTAAGAACTTCCTGGTATGGTTACTGTACAGGTAACTCCCCAAAAGAATCTGGATTGTGGTGAGGGAACAGATAATAAAGCTCATTTAGGACCTGTAATTATGAAGGGGTAGGCAGCTGTATATTAGGGAGTAAACCTTCTGATAATAAAAACAGCTGGAGCTTGTTAAGGTAATTACACAGGGGAAAGGATAATGTACTGGGAACTCCTCAGAAGAATCGGATTTGTGGTGAGGGGAGAAAGATAAAAGCTCATTTAGCAACGACATGAACATGCTGATTACCTAGCTGTTTATCAGTAAATATCTCCACTGAGATTAAGAAAATCAGTAGCTTAATAAATTGAGTACTTCCTGGGATGGATACTGTACTGGTAACTTCCCAAAATAAGATGGATTGTGGTGAGGGAACAGAGAAAAAAGCTCATTTAGGAACGACATGAACATGCTGCGTAGGTAGCTGTTTATCAGTAAATATCTCCACTGAGATTAAGAAAAGCAGTAGCTTAATAAATTAAGTACTTCCTGGTATGGTTACTGTACTGGTAACTCCCCAAAAGAATCTGGATTGTGGTGAGGGAACAGAGAATAAAGCTCATTTAGGACCTGTAATTATGAAGGGGGTAGGCAGCTGTATATCAGGGAGTAAACCTTCTGAGAATAAAAACAGCTGGAGCTTGTTAAGGTAATTACACAGGGGAAAGGAAAATGTTCTGGGAACTCCTCAGAAGAATCTGATTTGTGGTGAGGGGAGAAAGATAAAAGCTCATTTAGCAACGACATGAACATGCTGATTACCTAGCTGTTTATCAGTAAATATCTCCACTGAGATTAAGAAAAGCAGTAGCTTAATAAATAAGTACTTCCTGGTATGGTTACTGTACTGGTAACTCCCAAAAGAATCTGGATTGTGGTATGGGAACAGAGAAAAAAGCTCATTTAGGACCTGCACTTACGAAGGGGGTAGGCAGCTGAATATCAGGGAGTATGCCTTCTGAGAATAAAAACAGCTGGAGCTTGTTAAAGTAATTACACAGCGGAAAGGATAATGTACTGGGAACTCCTCAGAAGAATCTGATTTGTGGTGAGGGGAGAGAGATAAAAGCTCATTTAGGAACGACATGAACATGCTGCGTAGGTAGCTGTTTATCAGTAAATATCTCCACTGAGATTAAGAAAAGCAGTAGCTTAATAAATTAAGTACTTCCTGGTATGGTTACTGTACTGGTAACTCCCCAAAAGAATCTGGATTGTGGTGAGGGATCAGAGAAAAAAGCTCATTTAGGACCTGCACTTACGAAGGGGTAGGCAGCTGTATATCAGGGAGTATCCCTTCTGAGGTAAAAACAGCTGGAGCTTCTTAAGGTAATTACGCAGGGAAAGGATAATGTACTGGGAACTCTTCAGAAGAATCTGATTTGTGGTGAGGGGAGAGAGATAAAAGCTCATTTAGGAACGACATGAAAATGCTGCATAGACAGCTGTTTATCAGTAAATATCTCCACTGAGATTAAGAAAAGCAGTAGCTTAATAAATTAAGTACTTCCTGGTATGGTTACTCTACGGGTAACTCCCCAAATGAATCTGGATTGTGGTGAGGGAACAGAGAAAAAAGCTCATTTAGGACCTGCACTTACGAAGGGGGTAGGCAGTTGTATATCAGGGAGTAAACCTTCTGAGAATAAAAACAGCTTGTGCTTGTTAAGGTAATTACACAGGGGAAAGGATAATGTACTGGGAACTCCTCAGAAGAATCTGATTTGTGGTGAGGGGAGAGAGAGAAAAGCTCATTTAGGAACGACATGAAAATGCTGCGTAGGTAGCTGTTTATCAGTAAATATCTCCACTGAGATTAAGAAAAGCAGTAGTTTAATAAATTAAGTACTTCCTGGTATGGTATCTGTACTGGAAAACTGCCCAAATGAATCTGGATTGTAGTGAGGGAACTGAGAAAAAAGCTCATTTAGGACCTGCACTTACGAAGGGGGTAGGCAGCTGTATATCAGGGAGTATGCCTTCTGAGTATAAAAACAGCTGGAGCTTGTTAAGGTAATTACACAGAGGAAAGGATAATGTACTGGGAACTCCTCAGAAGAATCTGATTTGTGGTGAGGGGACAGAGATAAAAGCTCATTTAGGATCGACATGAAAATGCTGCATAGGTAGCTGTTTATCAGTAAATATCTCCACTGAGATTAAGAAAAGCAGTAGCTTAATAAATTAAGTACTTCCTGGTATGGTTACTGTACTGGTAACTCCCCAAAAGAATCTGCATTGTGGTGAGGGAACAGAGAAAAAAGCTCATTTAGGACCTCACTTACGAAGGGGGTAGGCAGCTGTATATCAGGGAGTAAACCTTCTGAGAATAAAAACCGCTTTAGCTTGTTAAGGTAATTACACAGGGGAAAGGATAATGTACTGGGAACTCCTCAGAAGAATCTGATTTGTGGTGAGGGGGAGAGAGATAAAAGCTCTTTATGCACGACATGAACATGCTGCATAGGTAGATGTTTATCAGAAAATATCTCCACTGAGATTAAGAAAAGCAGTAGCTTAATAAATTAAGTACTTCCTGGTATGGTTACTGTACTGGTAACTCCCCAAAAGAATCTGCATTGTGGTGAGGGAACAGAGAAAAAAGCTCATTTAGGACCTGCACTTACGAGAGGGTAGGCAGCTGTATATCAGGGACTATCCCTTCTGAGAATAAAACAGCGGGAGCTTGTTAAGGTAATTACACAGGGGAAAGGATAATGTACTGGGAACTCCTCAGAAGAATCTGATTTGTGGTGAGGGGAGAGAGATAAAAGCTCATTTAGGAACGACATGTAAATGCTGCTTAGGGAGCTGTTTATCAGTAAATATCTCCACTGAGATTAAGAAAAGCAGTAGCTTAATAAATTAAGTACTTCCTGGTATGGTTACTGTACTGGTAACTCCCCAAAAGAATCTGGATTGTGGTGAGGGAACAGAGAAAAAAGCTAATTTAAGACCTGCACTTACGAAGGTGGTAGGCAGCAGTATATCAGGAGTAACCCTTCTGAGAATAAAAACAGGTGGATCTTGTTAAGTTATTTACACAGGGGAAAGGATAATGTACTGGGAACTCCGCAGAAGAATCTGATTTGTGGTGAGGGGAGAGAGATAAAAGCTCATTTAGGAACGACATGAACATGCTGCGTAGGTAGCTATTTATCAGCAAATATCTCCACTGAGATTAAGAAAAGCAGTAACTTAATAAATTAAGTTCTTCCTAGTATGGTTACTGTACTGGTTACTCCCCAAAAGAATCTGGATTGTGGTGAGGGAACAGAGAAAATGCTCATTTAGGACCTGCACTTACAAAGGGGGTAGGCTGCTGTATATCAGGGAGCATCCCTTCTGAGAATAAAAACAGCTGGATCTTGTTAAGGTAATTACACAGGGGAAAGGTTAATGTACTGGGAACTCCTCAGAAGAATCTGATTTGTGGTGAGGGGAGAGAGATAAAAGCTCATTTAGGAACGACATGAAAATGCTGCATAGGTAGCTGTTTATCAGTAAATATCTCCACTGAGATTAAGAAAAGCAGTAGCTTAATAAATTAAGTACTTCCTGGTATGGTTACTGTACTGGTTAACTTCCCAAAAGAATCTGGATTGTGGTGAGGGAACAGAGAAAAAAGCTCATTTAGGACCTGCATTTACGAAGGGGTTTGTCAGCTGTATATCAGGGAGTAAACCTTCTGAGAATAAAAACAGCTGGAGCTTGTTAAGGTAATTACACAGGGGAAAGGATAATGTACTGGGAACTCCTCAGAAGAATCTGATTTGTGGTGAGGGGAGAGAGATAAAAGCTCATCTAGGAACGACATAAACATGCTGCGTACGTAGCTGTTTATCAGCAAATATCTCCACTGAGATTAAGAAAAGCAGTAGCTTAATAAATTAAGTATATCCTGGTAGGATATTGTACTGGTAACTCCCCAAAAGAATCTGGATTGTGGTGAGGGAACAGAGAAAAAAGCTCATTTAGGAATCACATGAACATGCTGCGTAGGTGGCTGTTTATCAGTAAATATCTCCACTGAGATTAAGAAAATCAGTAGCTTAATAAATTAAGTACTTCCTGGCATGGTTACTGTACTGGTAACTCCCCAAAAGAATCAGGATTGTGGTGAGGGAACAGAGAAAAAAGCTCATTTAGGACCTGCACTTACGAAGGGGGTAGGCAGCTGTATATCAGGGAGTAAACGTTCTGAGAAAAAAAACAGCTGGAGCTTGTTAAGGTAATTACTCAGGGGAAAGGATAATGTACTGGGAACTCCTCAGAAGAATCTGATTTGTGGTGAGGGGAGCGAGATAAAAGCTCATTTAGGCACGACATGAACATGCTGCGTAGGTAGGTGTTTATCAGTAAATATCTCCACTGAGTTTAAGAAAAGCAGTAGCTTAATAAATTAAGTACTTCCTGGTATGGTTACTGTACTGGTAACCTCCCCAAAAGAATCTGGATTGTGTTGAGGGAACAGAGAAAAAAGCTCATTTAGGACCTGCACTTACGAAGGGGGTAGGCAGTTGTATATCAGGGAGTAAACCTTCTGAGAATAAAAACAGCTGGAGCTTGTTAAGGTAATTACACAGGGGAAAGGATAATGTACTGGGAACTCCTCAGAAGAATCTGATTTGTGGTGAGGGGCGAGCGATAAAAGCTCATTTAGGAACGACATGCACATGCTGCGTATGTAGCTGTGTATCAGTAAATTCTCCACGGAGATTACGAAAGCAGTAGCTTAATAAATTAGTTACTTCCTGGTATGGTTACTGTACTGGTAACTCCCCAGAAGAATCTGGATTGTGGTGAGGGAACAGAGAAAAAAGCTCATTTAGGACCTGCACTTACGAAGGGGGTAGGCAGGTGTATATCAGGGAGTAAACCTTCTGAGAATAAAACAGCTGGAGCTTGTTAAGGTAATTACATAGGGGAAAGGATAATGTACTGGGAAATCCTCAGAAGAATCTGATTTGTGATGAGGGGAGAGAGATAAAAGCTCATTTAGGAACGACATGAACATGCTGCGTAGGTAGCTGTTTATCAGTAAATATCTCCACTGAGATTAAGAAAAGCAGCAGCTTAATAAATTAAGTACTTCCTGGTATGGATACTGTACTGGTAACTCCCCAAAAGAATCTGGATTGTGGTGAGGGAACAGAGAAAAAAGCTCATTTAGGAACGACATGAACATGCTGCGTAGGTAGCTGTTTATCAGTAAATATCTCCACTGAGATTAAGAAAAGCAGTAGCTTAATAAATTAAGTACATCCTGGTACGGTTACTGTACTGGTAACTCCCAAAAAGAATCTGGATTGTGGTGAGGGAACAGAGAAAAAAGCTCATTTAGGACCTGCACTTACGAAGGGGGTAGGCAGCTGTATATCAGGGAGTAAACCTTCTGAGAATAAAAACAGCTGGTGATTGTTAAGGTAATTACACAGGGAAAGGATAATGTACTGGGAACTCCTCAGAAGAATCTGATTTGTGGTGAGGGAGAGAGATAAAAGCTCATTTAGGAACGACATGAACATGCTGCGTAGGTAGCTGTTTATCAGTAAATATCTCCACTGAGATTAAGAAAAGCAGTAGCTTAATAAATTAAGTACTTCCTGGTACGGTTACTGTACTGGTAACTCCCCAAAAGAATCTGGATTGTGGTGAGGGAACAGAGAAAAAAGCTCATTTAGGACCTGCACTTACGAAGGGGGTAGGCAGCTGTATATCAGGGAGTAAACCTGAGAATAAAAACAGCTGGAGATTGTTAAGGTAATTACACAGGGGAAAGGATAATGTACTGGGAACTCCTCAGAAGAATCTGATTAGTGGTGAGGGGAGAGAGATAAAAGCTCATTTAGGAACGACATGAACATGCTGCATACGTAGCTGTTTATCAGTAAATATCTCCACTGAGATTAAGAAAAGCAGTAACTTAATAAATTAAGTACTTCCTGGTATGGATATTGTACTGGTAACTCCCCAAAAGAATCTGGATTGTGGTGAGGGAACAGAGAAAAAAGCTCATTTAGGAACGACATGAACATGCTGCGTAGGTAGCTGTTTATCAGTAAATATCTCCACTGAGATTAAGAAAAGCAGTAGCTTAATAAATTAAGTACTTCCTGGTATGGTTACTGTACTGGTAACTCCCAAAAAGAATCTGGATTGTGATGAGGGAACAGAGAAAAAAGCTCATTTAGGACCTGCACTTACGAAGGGGGTAGGCAGCTGTATATCAGGGAGTAAACCTTCTGAGAACAAAAACAGCTGGAGCTTGTTAAGGTAATTACTCAGGGGAAAGGATAATGTACTGGGAACTCCTCAGAAGAATCTGATTTGTGGTGAGGGGAGCGAGATAAAAGCTCATTTAGGCACGACATGAACATGCTGCGTATGTAGGTGTTTATCAGTAAATATCTCCACTGAGTTTAAGAAAAGCAGTAGCTTAATAAATTAAGTACTTCCTGGTATGGTTACTGTACTGGTAACTCCCCAATAGAATCTGGATTGTGGTGAGGGAGAAGAGAAAAAAGCTCATTTAGGACCTGCACTTACGAAGGGGGTAGGCAGCTGTATATCAGGGAGTAAACCTTCTGAGAATAAAAACAGCTGGAGCTTGTTAAGGTAATTACACAGGGGAAAGGATAATGTACTGGGAACTCCTCAGAAGAATCTGATTTGTGGTGAGGGGAGAGAGATAAAAGCTCATTTAGGAACGACATGAACATGCTGCGTAGGTAGTTGTTTATCAGTAAATATCTCCACTGAGATTAAGAAAAGCAGTAGCTTAATAAATTAAGTACTTCCTGGTATGGTTACTGTACTGGTAACTCCCCGAAAGAATCTGGACTGTGGTCAGGGAACAGAGAATAAAGCTCATTTAGGACCTGCACTTACGAAGGGGGTAGGCAGCTGTATATCAGGTAGTAAACCTTCTGAGAATAAAAAAGCTGGAGCTCGTTAAGGTAATTACACAGGGGAAAGGATAATGTACTGGGAACTCCTCAGAAGAATCTGATTTGTGGTGAGGGGAGAGAGATAAAAGTTCATTTAGGAACGACATGAACATGCTGCGTACGTAGCTGTTTATCAGTAAATATCTCCACTGAGATTAAGAAAAGCAGTAGCTTAATAAATTAAGTACTTCCTGGTACGGTTACTGTACTGGTAACTCCCCAAAAGAATCTGGATTGTGGTGAGGGAACAGAGAAAAAAGCTCATTTAGGACCTGCACTTACGAAGGGGGTAGGCAGCTGTATATCAGGGAGTAAACCTGAGAATAAAAACAGCTGGAGATTGTTAAGGTAATTACACAGGGGAAAGGATAATGTAATGGGAACTCCTCAGAAGAATCTGATTAGTGGTGAGGGGAGAGAGATAAAAGCTCATTTAGGAACGACATGAACATGCTGCATACGTAGCTGTTTATCAGTAAATATCTCCACTGAGATTAAGAAAAGCAGTAACTTAATAAATTAAGTACTTCCTGGTATGGATATTGTACTGGTAACTCCCCAAAAGAATCTGGATTGTGGTGAGGGAACAGAGAAAAAAGCTCATTTAGGAACGATATGAACATTCTGCATAGGTAGCTGTTTATCAGTAAATATCTATACTGAGATTAAGAAAAGCAGTAGCTTAATAAATTAAGTACTTCCTGGTATGGTTACTGTACTGGTAACTCCCCAAAGAATCCGGATTTTGTGAGGGAACAAAGAAAAAAGCTCATTTAGGACCGGCACTTACGAAGGGTGTAGGCAGCTGTATATCAGGGAGTAAACCTTCTGAGAATAAAAACAGCTGGAGCTTGTTAAGCTAATTACACAGGGGAAAGGATAATGTACTGGGAACTCCTCAGAAGAATCTGATTTGTGGTGACCGGAGAGAGATAAAAGCTCATTTAGGAACGACATGAACATGCTGCGTAGGTAGCTGTTTATCAGTAAATATCTCCACTGAGATTAAAAAAAGCAGTAGCTTAATAAATTAAGTACTTCCTGGTATGGTTACTGTACTGGTAACTCCCCAAAAGAATCTGGATTGTGGTGAGGGAACAGAGAAAAAAGCTCATTTAGGACCTGCACTTACGAAGGGGGTAGGCAGTTGTATATCAGGGAGTAAACCTTCTGAGAATAAAAACAGCTGGAGCTTGTTAAGGTAATTACACAGGGGAAAGGATAATGTACTGGGAACTCCTCAGAAGAATCTGATTTGTGGTGAGGGGCGAGCGATAAAAGCTCATTTAGGAACGACATGAACATGCTGCGTAGGTAGCTGTGTATCAGTAAATATCTCCACTGAGATTACGAAAAGCAGTAGCTTAATAAATTAGTTACTTCCTGGTATGGTTACTGTACTGGTAACTCCCCAGAAGAATCTGGATTGTGGTGAGGGAACCGAGAAAAAACTCATTTTGGACCTGCACTTACGAAGGGGGTAGGCAGGTGTATATCAGGGAGTAAACTTCTGAGAATAAAACAGCTGGAGCTTGTTAAGGTAATTACATAGGGGAAAGGATAATGTACTGGGAAATCCTCAGAAGAATCTGATTTGTGATGAGGGGAGAGAGATAAAAGCTCATTTAGGAACGACATGAACATGCTGCGTAGGTAGCTGTTTATCAGTAAATATCTCCACTGAGATTAAGAAAAGCAGCAGCTTAATAAATTAAGTACTTCCTGGTATGGATACTGTACTGGTAACTCCCCAAAAGAATCTGGATTGTGGTGAGGGAACAGAGAAAAAAGCTCATTTAGGAACGACATGAACATGCTGCGTAGGTAGCTGTTTATCAGTAAATATCTCCACTGAGATTAAGAAAAGCAGTAGCTTAATAAATTAAGTACATCCTGGTACGGTTACTGTACTGGTAACTCCCAAAAGAATCTGATTGTGGTGAGGGAACAGAGAAAAAAGCTCATTTAGGACCTGCACTTATGAAGGGGGTAGGCAGCTGTATATCAGGGAGTATCGCTTCTGAGAATAAAAACAGCTGGAGCTTGTTAATGTAATTACACAGGGGAAAGGATAATGTACTGGGAACCCTCAGAAGAATCTGATTTGTGGTGAGGGGAGAGAGAGAAATGCTCATTTAGGAACGACATGAACATGCTGCGTAGGTAGCTGTTTATCAGTAAATATCTCCACTGAGATTAAGAAAAGCAGTAGCTTAACAAATTAAGTACTTTCTGGTATGGTTACTGTACTGGTAACTCCCCAAAAGAATCTGGATTGTGGTGAGGGAACACAGAAAAAATCTCATTTAGGACCTGCACTTACGAAGGGGGTTGGAAGCTGTATATCAGGGAGTAAACTTTCTGAGAATAAAAACAGCTGGAGCTTGTTAAGGTAATTACACAGGGGAAAGGATAATGTACTGTGAACTCCTCAGAAGAATCTGATTTGTGGTGAGGGGAGAGAGATAAAAGTTCATTTAGGAACGACATGAACATGCTGATTACCTAGCTGTTTATCAGTAAATATCTCCACTGAGATTAAGAAAAGCAGTAGCTTAATAAATTAAGTACTTCCTGGTATGGTTACTGTACTGGTAACTCCCCAAAAGAATCTGGATTGTGGTGAAGGAACAGAGAAAAAAGCTCATTTAGGACCTGCACTTACGAAGGGGGTAGGCAGCTGTATATCAGGGAGTAAACATTCTGAGAAAAAAAACAGCTGGAGCTTGTTAAGGTAATTACACAGGGGAAAGGATAATGTACTGGGAACTAATCAGAAGAATCTGATTTGTGGTGAGGGGAGAGAGATAAAAGCTCATTTAGGAACGACATGAACATGCTGGGTAGGTAGCTGTTTATCAGTAAATATCTCCACTGAGATTAAGAAAAGCAGTAGCTTAATAAATTAAGTACTTCCTGGTATGGTTACTGTACTGGTAACTCCCCAAAAGAATCTGGATTGTGGTGAGGGAACAGAGAAAAAAGCTCATTTAGGACCTGCACTTACGAAGGGGGTAGGCAGCTGTATATCAGGGAGTAAACCTTCTGAGAATAAAAACAGCTGGAGCTTGTTAAGGTAATTACACAGGGGAAAGGATAATGTACTGGGAACTCCTCAGAAGAATCTGATTTGTGGTGAGCGGAGAGAGATATAAGCTCATTTAGGAACGACATGAACATGCTGCGTAGGTAGCTGTTTATCAGTAAATATCTCCACTGAGATTAAGAAAAGCAGTAGCTTAATAAATTAAGTACTTCCTGGTAAGGTTACTGTACTGTTAACTCCCCAAAAGAATCTGGATTGTGGTGAGGTAACAGAGAAAAATCTCATTTAGGACCTGCACTTACGAAGGGGGTAGGCAGCTGTATATCAGGGAGTAAACCTTCTGAGAATAAAAATAGCTGGAGCTTGTTAAGGTAATTACACAGGGGAAAGGATAATGTACGGGGAACTCCTCAGAAGAATCTGATTTGTGGTGAGGGGAGAGAGATAGAAGCTCATTTAGGAACGACATGAACATGCTGCGTAGGTAGCTGTTTATCAGTAAATATCTCCACTGAGATTAAGAAAAGCAGTAGCTTAACAAATTAAGTACTTTCTGGTATGGTTACTGTACTGGTAACTCCCCCAAAAGAATCTGGATTGTGGTGAGGGAACACAGAAAAAAGCTCATTTAGGACCTGCACTTACGAAGGGGGTAGGAAGCTGTATATCAGGGAGTAAACTTTCTGAGAATAAAAACAGCTGGAGCTTGTTAAGGTAATTACACAGGGGAAAGGATAATGTACTGGGAACTCCTCAGAAGAATCTGATTTCGTGGTGAGGGGAGAGAGATAAAAGCTCATTTAGGAACGACATGAACATGCTGCGTAGGTAGCTGTTTATCAGTAAATATCTCCACTGAGATTAAGAAAAGCAGTAGCTTAATTAATTAAGTACTTCCTGGTATGGTTACTGTACTGGTAACTCCCCAAAAGAATCTGGATTGTGGTGAGGGAAAAGAGAAGAAAGCTCATTTAGGACCTGCTCTTACGAAGGGGGTAGGCAGCTGTATATCAGGGAGTAAACATTCTGAGAAAAAAAACAGCTGGAGCCTTGTTAAGGTAATTACACAGGGGAAAGGATAATGTACTGGGAACTCCTCAGAAGAATCTGATTTGTGGTGAGGGGAGAGAGATAAAAGCTCATTTAGGAACGACATGCACATGCTGCGTAGGTAGCTGTTTATCAGTAAATATCTCCACTGAGATTAAGAAAAGCAGTAGCTTAATAAATTAAGTACTTCCTGGTATGGTTACTGTACTGGTAACTCCCCAAAAGAATCTGGATTGTGGTGAGGGAACAGAGAAAAAAGCTCATTTAGGACCTGCACTTACGAAGGGGGTAGGCAGCTGTATATCAGGGAGTAAACATTCTGAGAAAAAAAACAGCTGGAGCTTGTTAAGGTAATTACACAGGGGAAAGGATAATGTACTGGGAACTAATCAGAAGAATCTGATTTGTGGTGAGGTGAGAGAGATAAAAGCTCATTTAGGAACGACATGAACATGCTGGGTAGGTAGCTGTTTATCAGTAAATATCTCCACTGAGATTAAGAAAAGCAGTAGCTTAATAAATTAAGTACTTCCTGGTATGGTTACTGTACTGGTAACTCCCCAAAAGAATCTGGATTGTGGTGAGGGAACAGAGAAAAAAGCTCATTTAGGACCTGCACTTACGAAGGGGGTAGGCAGCTGTATATCAGGGAGTAAACCTTCTGAGAATAAAAACAGCTGGAGCTTGTTAAGGTAATTACACAGGGGAAAGGATAATGTACTGGGAACTCCTCAGAAGAATCTGATTTGTGGTGAGCGGAGAGAGATATAAGCTCACTTAGGAACGACATGAACATGCTGCGTAGGTAGCTGTTTATCAGTAAATATCTCCACTGAGATTAAGAAAAGCAGTAGCTTAATAAATTAAGTACTTCCTGGTAAGGTTACTGTACTGGTAACTCCCCCAAAGAATCTGGATTGTGGTGAGGGAACAGAGAAAAATCTCATTTAGGACCTGCACTTACGAAGGGGGTAGGCAGCTGTATATCAGGGAGTAAACCTTCTGAGAATAAAAACAGCTGGAGCTTGTTAAGGTAATTACACAGGGGAAAGGATAATGTACGGGGAACTCCTCAGAAGAATCTGATTTGTGGTGAGGGGAGAAAGATAAAAGCTCATTTAGGAACGACATGAACATGCTGCGTAGGTAGCTGTTTATCAGTAAATATCTCCACTGAGATTAAGAAAAGCAGTAGCTTAACAAATTAAGTACTTTCTGGTATGGTTACTGTACTGGTAACTCCCCAAAGAATCTGGATTGTGGTGAGGGAACACAGAAAAAAGCTCATTTAGGACCTGCACTTACGAAGGGGGTTGGAAGCTGTATATCAGGGAGTAAACTTTCTGAGAATAAAAACAGCTGGAGCTTGTTAAGGTAATTACACAGGGGAAAGGATAATGTACTGGGAACTCCTCAGAAGAATCTGATTTGTGGTGAGTGGAGAGAGATAAAAGCTCATTTAGGAACGACATGAACATGCTGCGTAGGTAGCTGTTTATCAGTAAATATCTCCACTGAGATTGAGAAAAGCAGTAGCTTAATAAATTAAGTACTTCCTGGTATGGTTACTGTACTGGTAACTCCCCAAAAGAATCTGGATTGTGGTGAGGGAACAGAGAAAAAAGCTCATTTAGGACCTGCACTTACGAAGGGGGTAGGCAGCTGTATATCAGGGAGTAAACCATTCTGAGAAAAAAAACAGCTGGAGCTTGTTAAGGTAATTACACAGGGGAAAGGATAATGTACTGGGAACTAATCAGAAGAATCTGATTTGTGGTGAGGTGAGAGAGATAAAAGCTCATTTAGGAACGACATGAACATGCTGGGTAGGTAGCTGTTTATCAGTAAATATCTCCACTGAGATTAAGAAAAGCAGTAGCTTAATAAATTAAGTACTTCCTGGTATGGTTACTGTACTGGTAACTCCCCAAAAGAATCTGGATTGTGGTGAGGGAACAGAGAAAAAAGCTCATTTAGGAACTGCACTTACGAAGGGGGTAGGCAGCTGTATATCATGGAGTAAACCTTCTGAGAATAAAAACAGCTGGAGCTTGTTAAGGTAATTACACAGGGGAAAGGATAATGTACGGGGAACTCCTCAGAAGAATCTGATTTGTGGTGAGGGGAGAGAGATAAAAAGCTCATTTATGAACGACATGAACATGCTGCGTAGGTAGCTGTTTATAAGTAAATATCTCCACTGAGATTAAGAAAAGCAGTAGCTTAATAAATTAAGTACTTCCTGGTATGCTTACTGTACTGGTAACTCCCCAAAAGAATCTGGATTGTGGTGAGGGAACAGAGAAAAAAGCTCATTTAGGACCTGCACTTACGAAGGGGGTAGGCAGCTGTATATCAGGGAGTAAACATTCTGAGAAAAAAAACAGCTGGAGCTTGTTAAGATAATTACACAGGGGAAAGGATAATGTACTGGGAACTCCTCAGAAGAATCTGATTTGTTTTGAGGGGAGAGAGATAAAAGCTCATTTAGGAACGACATGCACATGCTGCGTAGGTAGCTGTTTATCAGTAAATATCTCCACTGAGATTAAGAAAAGCAGTAGCTTAATAAATTAAGTACTTCCTGGTATGGTTACTGTACTGGTAACTCCCCAAAAGAATCTGGATTGTGGTGAGGGAACAGAGAAAAAAGCTCATTTAGGACCTGCACTTACGAAGGGGGTAGGCAGCTGTATATCAGGGAGTAAACCTTCTGAGAATAAAAACAGCTGGAGCTTGTTAAGGTAATTACACAGGGGAAAGGATAATGTACGGGGAACTCCTCAGAAGAATCTGATTTGTGGTGAGGGGAGAGAGATAAAAGCTCATTTAGGAACGACATGAACATGCTGCGTAGGTAGCTGTTTATCAGTAAATATCTCCACTGAGATTAAGAAAAGCAGTAGCTTAACAAATTAAGTACTTTCTGGTATGGTTACTGTACTGGTAACTCCCCAAAAGAATCTGGATTGTGGTGAGGGAACACAGAAAAAATCTCATTTAGGACCTGCACTTACGAAGGGGGTTGAAGCTGTATATCAGGGAGTAAACTTTCTGAGAATAAAAACAGCTGGAGCTTGTTAAGGTAATTACACAGGGGAAAGGATAATGTACTCTGAACTCCTCAGAAGAATCTGATTTGTGGTGAGGGGAGAGAGATAAAAGTTCATTTAGGAACGACACGAACATGCTGCGTAGGTAGCTGTTTATCAGTAAATATCTCCACTGAGATTAAGAAAAGCAGTAGCTTAATAAATTAAGTACTTCCTGGTATGGTTACTGTACTGGTAACTCCCCAAAAGAATCTGGATTGTGGTGAAGGAACAGAGAAAAAAGCTCATTTAGGACCTGCACTTACGAAGGGGGTAGGCAGCTGTATATCAGGGAGTAAACATTCTGAGAAAAAAAACAGCTGAGCTTGTTAAGGTAATTACACAGGGAAAGGATAATGTACTGGGAACTAATCAGAAGAATCTGATTTGTGGTGAGGGGAGAGAGATAAAAGCTCATTTAGGAACGACATGAACATGCTGGGTAGGTAGCTGTTTATCAGTAAATATCTCCACTGAGATTAAGAAAAGCAGTAGCTTAATAAATTAAGTACTTCCTGGTATGGTTACTGTACTGGTAACTCCCCAAAAGAATCTGGATTGTGGTGAGGGAACAGAGAAAAAAGCTCATTTAGGCCCTGCACTTACGAAGGGGGTAGGCAGCTGTATATCAGGGAGTAAACCTTCTGAGAATAAAAACAGCTGGAGCTTGTTAAGGTAATTACACAGGGGAAAGGATAATGTACTGGGAACTCCTCAGAAGAATCTGATTTGTGGTGAGCGGAGAGAGATATAAGCTCATTTAGGAACGACATGAACATGCTGCGTAGGTAGCTGTTTATCAGTAAATATCTCCACTGAGATTAAGAAAAGCAGTAGCTTAATAAATTAAGTACTTCCTGGTAAGGTTACTGTACTGTTAACTCCCCAAAAGAATCTGGATTGTGGTGAGGTAACAGAGAAAAATCTCATTTAGGACCTGCACTTACGAAGGGGGTAGGCAGCTGTATATCAGGGAGTAAACCTTCTGAGAATAAAAATAGCTGGAGCTTGTTAAGGTAATTACACAGGGGAAAGGATAATGTACGGGGAACTCCTCAGAAGAATCTGATTTGTGGTGAGGGAGAGAGATAGAAGCTCATTTAGGAACGACATGAACATGCTGCGTAGGTAGCTGTTTATCAGTAAATATCTCCACTGAGATTAAGAAAAGCAGTAGCTTAACAAATTAAGTACTTTCTGGTATGGTTACTGTACTGGTAACTCCCCAAAAGAATCTGGATTGTGGTGAGGGAACACAGAAAAAAGCTCATTTAGGACCTGCACTTACGAAGGGGGTAGGAAGCTGTATATCAGGGAGTAAACTTTCTGAGAATAAAAACAGCTGGAGCTTGTTAAGGTAATTTCACAGGGGAAAGGATAATGTACTGGGACACCCCCTCCCCTCAGAAGAATCTGATTCGTGGTGAGGGGAGAGAGATAAAAGCTCATTTAGGAACGACATGAACATGCTGCGTAGGTAGCTGTTTATCAGTAAATATCTCCACTGAGATTAAGAAAAGCAGTAGCTTAATTAATTAAGTACTTCCTGGTATGGTTACTGTACTGGTAACTCCCCAAAAGAATCTGGATTGTGGTGAGGGAAAAGAGAAGAAAGCTCATTTAGGACCTGCTCTTACGAAGGGGGTAGGCAGCTGTATATCAGGGAGTAAACATTCTGAGAAAAAAAACAGCTGGAGCTTGTTAAGGTAATTACACAGGGGAAAGGATAATGTACTGGGAACTCCTCAGAAGAATCTGATTTGTGGTGAGGGGAGAGAGATAAAAGCTCATTTAGGAACGACATGCACATGCTGCGTAGGTAGCTGTTTATCAGTAAATATCTCCACTGAGATTAAGAAAAGCAGTAGCTTAATAAATTAAGTACTTCCTGGTATGGTTACTGTACTGGTAACTCCCAAAAGAATCTGGATTGTGGTGAGGGAACAGAGAAAAAAGCTCATTTAGGACCTGCACTTACGAAGGGGGTAGGCAGCTGTATATCAGGGAGTAAACATTCTGAGAAAAAAAACAGCTGGAGCTTGTTAAGGTAATTACACAGGGAAAGGATAATGTACTGGGAACTAATCAGAAGAATCTGATTTGTGGTGAGGTGAGAGAGATAAAAGCTCATTTAGGAACGACATGAACATGCTGGGTAGGTAGCTGTTTATCAGTAAATATCTCCACTGAGATTAAGAAAAGCAGTAGCTTAATAAATTAAGTACTTCCTGGTATGGTTACTGTACTGGTAACTCCCCAAAAGAATCTGATTGTGGTGAGGGAACAGAGAAAAAAGCTCATTTAGGACCTGCACTTACGAAGGGGGTAGGCAGCTGTATATCAGGGAGTAAACCTTCTGAGAATAAAAACAGCTGGAGCTTGTTAAGGTAATTACACAGGGAAAGGATAATGTACTGGGAACTCCTCAGAAGAATCTGATTTGTGGTGAGCGGAGAGAGATATAAGCTCACTTAGGAACGACATGAACATGCTGCGTAGGTAGCTGTTTATCAGTAAATATCTCCACTGAGATTAAGAAAAGCAGTAGCTTAATAAATTAAGTACTTCCTGGTAAGGTTACTGTACTGGTAACTCCCCCAAAGAATCTGGATTGTGGTGAGGGAACAGAGAAAAATCTCATTTAGGACCTGCACTTACGAAGGGGGTAGGCAGCTGTATATCAGGGAGTAAACCTTCTGAGAATAAAAACAGCTGGAGCTTGTTAAGGTAATTACACAGGGAAAGGATAATGTACGGGGAACTCCTCAGAAGAATCTGATTTGTGGTGAGGGGAGAGAGATAGAAGCTCATTTAGGAACGACATGAACATGCTGCGTAGGTAGCTGTTTATCAGTAAATATCTCCACTGAGATTAAGAAAAGCAGTAGCTTAACAAATTAAGTACTTTCTGGTGTGGTTACTGTACTGGTAACTCCCCAAAAGAATCTGGATTGTGGTGAGGGAACACAGAAAAAAGCTCATTTAGGACCTGCACTTACGAAGGGGGGTAGGAAGCTGTATATCAGGGAGTAAACTTTCTGAGAATAAAAACAGCTGGAGCTTGTTAAGGTAATTACACAGGGGAAAGGATAATGTACTGGGAACTCCTCAGAAGAATCTGATTCGTGGTGAGGGGAGAGAGATAAAAGCTCATTTAGGAACGACATGAACATGCTGCGTAGGTAGCTGTTTATCAGTAAATATCTCCACTGAGATTAAGAAAAGCAGTAGCTTAATAAATTAAGTACTTCCTGGTATGGTTACTGTACTGGTAACTCCCCAAAAGAATCTGGATTGTGGTGAGGGAACAGAGAAGAAAGCTCATTTAGGACCTGCTCTTACGAAGGGGGTAGGCAGCTGTATATCAGGGAGTAAACCTTCTGAGAATAAAAACAGCTGGAGCTTGTTAAGGTAATTACACAGGGGAAAGGATAATGTACGGGGAATTCCTCAGAAGAATCTGATTTGTGGTGAGGGGAGAGAGATAAAAGCTCATTTAGGAACGACATGAACATGCTGCGTAGGTAGCTGTTTATCAGTAAATATCTCCACTGAGATAAGAAAAGCAGTAGCTTAACAAATTAAGTACTTTCTGGTATGGTTACTGTACTGTTAACTCCCCAAAAGAATCTGGATTGTGGTGAGGGAACACAGAAAAAAGCTCATTTAGGACCTGCCCTTACGAAGGGGGTTGGAAGCTGTATATCAGGGAGTAAACTTTCTGAGAATAAAAACAGCTGGAGCTTGTTAAGGTAATTACACAGGGGAAAGGATAATGTACGGGGAACTCCTCAGAAGAATCTGATTTGTGGTGAGGGGAGAGAGATAAAAGCTCATTTAGGAACGACATGAACATGCTGCGTAGGTAGCTGTTTATCAGTAAATATCTCCACTGAGATTAAGAAAAGCAGTAGCTTAATAAATTAAGTACTTCCTGGTATGGTTACTGTACTGGTAACTCCCCAAAAGAATCTGGATTGTGGTGAGGGAACAGAGAAAAAAGCTCATTTAGGACCTGCACTTACGAAGGGGGTAGGCAGCTGTATATCAGGGAGTAAACATTCTGAGAAAAAAAACAGCTGGAGCTTGTTAAGGTAATTACACAGGGGAAAGGATAATGTACTGGGAACTAATCAGAAGAATCTGATTTGTGGTGAGGTGAGAGAGATAAAAGCTCATTTAGGAACGACATGAACATGCTACGTAGGTAGCTGTTTATCAGTAAATATCTCCACTGAGATTAAGAAAAGCAGTAGCTTAATAAATTAAGTACTTCCTGGTATGGTTACTGTACTGGTAACTCCCCAAAAGAATCTGGATTGTGGTGAGGGAACAGAGAAAAAGCTCATTTAGGAACTGCACTTACGAAGGGGGTAGGCAGCTGTATATCATGGAGTAAACCTTCTGAGAATAAAAACAGCTGGAGCTTGTTAAGGTAATTACACAGGGGAAAGGATAATGTACGGGGAACTCCTCAGAAGAATCTGATTTGTGGTGAGGGGAGAGAGATAAAAGCTCATTTATGAACGACATGAACATGCTGCGTAGGTAGCTGTTTATAAGTAAATATCTCCACTGAGATTAAGAAAAGCAGTAGCTTAATAAATTAAGTACTTCTTGGTATGGTTACTGTACTGGTAACTCCCCAAAAGAATCTGGATTGTGGTGAGGGAACAGAGAAAAAAGCTCATTTAGGACCTGCACTTACGAAGGGGGTAGGCTGCTGTATATCAGGGAGTAAACATTCTGAGAAAAAAAACAGCTGGAGCTTGTTAAGATAATTGCACAGGGGAAAGGATAATGTACTGGGAACTCCTCAGAAGAATCTGATTTGTGGTGAGGGGAGAGAGATAAAAGCTCATTTAGGAACGACATGCACATGCTGCGTAGGTAGCTGTTTATCAGTAAATATCTCACTGAGATTAAGAAAAGCAGTAGCTTAATAAATTAAGTACTTCCTGGTATGGTTACTGTACTGGTAACTCCCCAAAAGAATCTGGATTGTGGTGAGGGAACAGAGAAAAAAGCTCATTTAGGACCTGCACTTACGAAGGGGGTAGGCAGCTGTATATCAGGGAGTAAACCTTCTGAGAATAAAAACAGCTGGAGCTTGTTAAGGTAATTACACAGGGGAAAGGATAATGTACGGGGAACTCCTCAGAAGAATCTGATTTGTGGTGAGGGGAGAGGAGATAAAAGCTCATTTAGGAACGACATGAACATGCTGCGTAGGTAGCTGTTTATCAGTAAATATCTCCACTGAGATTAAGAAAGCAGTAGCTTAACAAATTAAGTACTTTCTGTATGGTTACTGTACTGGTAACTCCCCAAAAGAATCTGGATTGTGGTGAGGGAACACAGAAAAAATCTCATTTAGGACCTGCACTTACGAAGGGGGTTGGAAGCTGTATATCAGGGAGTAAACTTTCTGAGAATAAAAACAGCTGGAGCTTGTTAAGGTAATTACACAGGGGAAAGGATAATGTACTGGGAACTCCTCAGAAGAATCTGATTTGTGGTGAGGGGAGAGAGATAAAAGCTCATTTAGGAACGACATGAACATGCTGCGTAGGTAGCTGTTTATCAGTAAATATCTGCACTGAGATTAAGAAAGCAGTAGCTTAATAAATTAAGTACTTCCTGGTATGGTTACTGTACTGGTAACTCCCCAAAAGAATCTGGATTGTGGTGAGGGAACAGAGAAAAAAGCTCATTTAGGACCTGCACTTACGAAGGGGGTAGGCAGCTGTATATCAGGGAGTAAACATTCTGAGAAAAAAAACAGCTGGAGCTTGTTAAGGTAATTACACAGGGGAAAGGATAATGTACTGGGAACTAATCAGAAGAATCTGATTTGTGGTGAGGTGAGAGAGATAAAAGCTCATTTAGGAACGACATGAACATGCTGGGTAGGTAGCTGTTTATCAGTAAATATCTCCACTGAGATTAAGAAAAGCAGTAGCTTAATAAATTAAGTACTTCCTGGTATGGTTACTGTACTGGTAACTCCCCAAAAGAATCTGGATTGTGGTGAGGGAACAGAGAAAAAAGCTCATTTAGGACCTGCACTTACGAAGGGGGTAGGCAGCTGTATATCAGGGAGTAAACCTTCTGAGAATAAAAACAGCTGGAGCTTGTTAAGGTAATTACACAGGGGAAAGGATAATGTACTGGGAACTCCTCAGAAGAATCTGATTTGTGGTGAGCGGAGAGAGATATAAGCTCATTTAGGAACGACATGAACATGCTGCGTAGGTAGCTGTTTATCAGTAAATATCTCCACTGAGATTAAGAAAAGCAGTAGCTTAATAAATTAAGTACTTCCTGGTAAGGTTACTGTACTGGTAACTCCCCAAAAGAATCTGGATTGTGGTGAGGGAACAGAGAAAAATCTCATTTAGGACCTGCACTTACGAAGGGGGTAGGCAGCTGTATATCAGGGAGTAAACCTTCTGAGAATAAAAACAGCTGGAGCTTGTTAAGGTAATTACACAGGGGAAAGGATAATGTACGGGGAAATCCTCAGAAGAATCTGATTTGTGGTGAGGGGAGAGAGATAGAAGCTCATTTAGGAACGACATGAACATGCTGCGTAGGTAGCTGTTTATCAGTAAATATCTCCACTGAGATTACGAAAAGCAGTAGCTTAATAAATTAAGTACTTCCTGGTATGGTTACTGTACTGGTAACTCCCCAAAAGAATCTGGATTGTGGTGAGGGAACAGAGAAGAAAGCTCATTTAGGACCTGCTCTTACGAAGGGGTAGGCAGCTGTATATCAGGGAGTAAACATTCTGAGAAAAAAAACAGCTGGAGCTTGTTAAGGTAATTACACAGGGGAAAGGATAATGTACTGGGAACTCCTCAGAAGAATCTGATTTGTGGTGAGGTGAGAGAGATAAAAGCTCATTTAGGAACGACATGAACATGCTGGGTAGGTAGCTGTTTATCAGTAAATATCTCCACTGAGATTAAGAAAAGCAGTAGCTTAATAAATTAAGTACTTCCTGGTATGGTTACTCTACTGGTAACTCCCCAAAAGAATCTGGATTGTGGTGAGGGAACAAAGAAAAAAGCTCATTTAGGACCTGCACTTACGAAGGGGGTAGGCAGCTGTATATCAGGGAGTAAACATTCTGAGAAAAAAAACAGCTGGAGCTTGTTAAGGTAATTACAAGGGGAAAGGATAATGTACTGGGAACTCCTCAGAAGAATCTGATTTGTGGTGAGGTGAGAGAGATAAAAGCTCATTTAGGAACGACATGAACATGCTGGGTAGGTAGCTGTTTATCAGTAAATATCTCCACTGAGATTAAGAAAAGCAGTAGCTTAATAAATTAAGTACTTCCTGGTATGGTTACTGTACTGGTAACTCCCCAAAAGAATGTGGATTGTGGTGAGGGAACAGAGAAAAAAGCTCATTTAGGACCTGCACTTACGAAGGGGGTAGGCAGCTGTATATCAGGGAGTAAAACTTCTGAGAATAAAAACAGCTGAAAGGATAATGTACTGTGAACTCCTCAGAAGAATATGATTTGTGGTGGGGGAGAGAAATAAAAGCTCATTCAGGAACGACATGAAAATGCTGGGTAGGTAGCTGTTTATCAGTAAATATCTCAACTGAGATTAAGAAAAGCAGTAGCTTAATAAATTAAGTACTTCCTAGTATGGTTCCTGTACTGTTAACTTCCCAAAAGAATCTGGATTGTAGTGAGGGAACAGAGAAAAAAGCTCATTTAGGACCTGCACTTACGAAGGGGGTAGGCAGCTGTATATCAGGGAGTATGCCTTCTGAGAATAAAAACAGGTGGAGCTTGTTAAAGTAATTACGCAGCGGAAAGGATAATGTACTGGGAACTCCTCAGAAGAATCTGATTTGTGGTGAGAGGAGAGAGATAAAAGCTCATTTAGGAACGACATGAACATGCTGCGTAGGTAGCTGTTTATCAGTAAATATCTCCACTGAGATTAAGAAAAGCAGTAGCTTAACAATTAAGTACTTTCTGGTATGGTTACTGTACTGGTAACTCCCAAAAGAATCTGGATGGTGGTGAGGGAACACAGAAAAAAGATCATTTAGGACCTGCACTTACGAAGGGGGTTGGAAGCTGTATATCAGGGAGTAAACTTTCTGAGAATAAAAACAGCTGGAGCTTGTTAAGGTAATTACACAGGGGAAAGGATAATGTACTGGGAACTCCTCAGAAGAATCTGATTTGTGGTGAGGGGAGAGAGATAAAAGCTCATTTAGGAACGACATGAACATGCTGCGTAGGTAGCTGTTTATCAGTAAATATCTCCACTGAGATTAAGAAAAGCAGTAGCTTAATAAATTAAGTACTTCCTGGTATGGTTACTGTACTGGTAACTCCCCAAAAGAATCTGGATTGTGGTGAGGGAACAGAGAAAAAAGCTCATTTAGGACCTGCACTTACGAAGGGGGTAGGCAGCTGTATATCAGGGAGTAAACATTCTGAGAAAAAAAACAGCTGGAGCTTGTTAAGGTAATTACACAGGGGAAAGGATAATGTACTGGGAACTAATCAGAAGAATCTGATTTGTGGTGAGGTGAGAGAGATAAAAGCTCATTTAGGAACGACATGAACATGCTGGGTAGGTAGCTGTTTATCAGTAAATATCTCCACTGAGATTAAGAAAAGCAGTAGCTTAATAAATTAAGTACTTCCTGGTATGGTTACTGTACTGGTAACTCCCCAAAAGAATCTGGATTGTGGTGAGGGAACAGAGAAAAAAGCTCATTTAGGACCTGCACTTACGAAGGGGGTAGGCAGCTGTATATCAGGGAGTAAACCTTCTGAGAATAAAAACAGCTGGAGCTTGTTAAGGTAATTACACAGGGGAAAGGATAATGTACTGGGAACTCCTCAGAAGAATCTGATTTGTGGTGAGCGGAGAGAGATATAAGCTCATTTAGGAACGACATGAACATGCTGCGTAGGTAGCTGTTTATCAATAAATATCTCCACTGAGATTAAGAAAAGCAGTAGCTTAATAAATTAAGTACTTCCTGGTAAGGTTACTGTACTGGTAACTCCCCAAAAGAATCTGGATTGTGGTGAGGGAACAGAGAAAAATCTCATTTAGGACCTGCACTTACGAAGGGGGAAGGCAGCTGTACATCAGGGAGTAAACCTTCTGAGAATAAAAACAGCTGGAGCTTGTTAAGGTAATTACACAGGGGAAAGGATAATGTACGGGGAACTCCTCAGAAGAATCTGATTTGTGGTGAGGGGAGAGAGATAGAAGCTCATTTAGGAACGACATGAACATGCTGCGTAGGTAGCTGTTTATCAGTAAATATCTCCACTGAGATTAAGAAAAGCAGTAGCTTAACAAATTAAGTACTTTCTGGTATGGTTACTGTACTGGTAACTCCCCAAAAGAATCTGGATTGTGGTGAGGGAACACAGAAAAAAGCTCATTTAGGACCTGCACTTACGAAGGGGGTAGGAAGCTGTATATCAGGGAGTAAACTTTCTGAGAATAAAAACAGCTGGAGCTTGTTAAGGTAATTACACAGGGGAAAGGATAATGTACTGGGAACTCCTCAGAAGAATCTGATTCGTGGTGAGGGGAGAGAGATAAAAGCTCATTTAGGAACGACATGAACATGCTGCGTAGGTAGCTGTTTATCAGTAAATATCTCCACTGAGATTACGAAAAGCAGTAGCTTAATAAATTAAGTACTTCCTGGTATGGTTACTGTACTGGTAACTCCCCAAAAGAATCTGGATTGTGGTGAGGGAACAGAGAAAAAAGCTCATTTAGGACCTGCACTTACGAAGGGGGTAGGCAGCTGTATATCAGGGAGTAAACATTCTGAGAAAAAAAACAGCTGGAGCTTGTTAAGGTAATTACACAGGGGAAAGGATAATGTACTGGGAACTAATCAGAAGAATCTGATTTGTGGTGAGGTGAGAGAGATAAAAGCTCATTTAGGAACGACATGAACATGCTGGGTAGGTAGCTGTTTATCAGTAAATATCTCCACTGAGATTAAGAAAAGCAGTAGCTTAATAAATTAAGTACTTCCTGGTATGGTTACTGTACTGGTAACTCCCCAAAAGAATCTGGATTGTGGTGAGGGAACAGAGAAAAAAGCTCATTTAGGACCTGCACTTACGAAGGGGGTAGGCAGCTGTATATCAGGGAGTAAACCTTCTGAGAATAAAAACAGCTGGAGCTTGTTAAGGTAATTACACAGGGGAAAGGATAATGTACTGGGAACTCCTCAGAGAATCTGATTTGTGGTGAGCGGAGAGAGATATAAGCTCATTTAGGAACGACATGAACATGCTGCGTAGGTAGCTGTTTATCAATAAATATCTCCACTGAGATTAAGAAAAGCAGTAGCTTAATAAATTAAGTACTTCCTGGTAAGGTTACTGTACTGGTAACTCCCCAAAAGAATCTGGATTGTGGTGAGGGAACAGAGAAAAATCTCATTTAGGACCTGCACTTACGAAGGGGGAAGGCAGCTGTACATCAGGGAGTAAACCTTCTGAGAATAAAAACAGCTGGAGCTTGTTAAGGTAATTACACAGGGGAAAGGATAATGTACGGGGAACTCCTCAGAAGAATCTGATTTGTGGTGAGGGGAGAGAGATAGAAGCTCATTTAGGAACGACATGAACATGCTGCGTAGGTAGCTGTTTATCAGTAAATATCTCCACTGAGATTAAGAAAAGCAGTAGCTTAACAAATTAAGTACTTTCTGGTATGGTTACTGTACTGGTAACTCCCCAAAAGAATCTGGATTGTGGTGAGGGAACACAGAAAAAAGCTCATTTAGGACCTGCACTTACGAAGGGGGTAGGAAGCTGTATATCAGGGAGTAAACTTTCTGAGAATAAAAACAGCTGGAGCTTGTTAAGGTAATTACACAGGGGAAAGGATAATGTACTGGGAACTCCTCAGAAGAATCTGATTCGTGGAAGGGGAGAGAGATAAAAGCTCATTTAGGAACGACATGAACATGCTGCGTAGGTAGCTGTTTATCAGTAAATATCTCCACTGAGATTACGAAAAGCAGTAGCTTAATAAATTAAGTACTTCCTGGTATGGTTACTGTACTGGTAACTCCCCAAAAGAATCTGGATTGTGGTGAGGGAACAGAGAAGAAAGCTCATTTAGGACCTGCTCTTACGAAGGGGGTAGGCAGCTGTATATCAGGGAGTAAACATTCTGAGAAAAAAAAAAGCTGGAGCTTGTTAAGGTAATTACACAGGGGAAAGGATAATGTACTGGGAACTCCTCAGAAGAATCTGATTTGTGGTGAGGTGAGAGAGATAAAAGCCCATTTAGGAACGACATGAACATGCTGGGTAGGTAGCTGTTTATCAGTAAATATCTCCACTGAGATTAAGAAAAGCAGTAGCTTAATAAATTAAGTACTTCCTGGTATGGTTACTCTACTGGTAACTCCCCAAAAGAATCTGGATTGTGGTGAGGGAACAAAGAAAAAAGCTCATTTAGGACCTGCACTTACGAAGGGGGTAGGCAGCTGTATATCAGGGAGTAAACATTCTGAGAAAAAAAACAGCTGGAGCTTGTTAAGGTAATTACACAGGGGAAAGGATAATGTACTGGGAACTCCTCAGAAGAATCTGATTTGTGGTGAGGTGAGAGAGATAAAAGCTCATTTAGGAACGACATGAACATGCTGGGTAGGTAGCTGTTTATCAGTAAATATCTCCACTGAGATTAAGAAAAGCAGTAGCTTAATAAATTAAGTACTTTCTGGTATGGTTACTGTACTGGTAACTCCCCAAAAGAATCTGGATTGTGGTGAGGGAACAGAGAAAAAAGCTCATTTAGGACCTGCACTTACGAAGGGGGTAGGCAGCTGTATATCAGGGAGTAAACCTTCTGAGAATAAAAACAGCTGGGGCTTGTTAAGGTAATTACACAGGGGAAAGGATAATGTACTGGGAACTCCTCAGAAGAATCTGATTTGTGGTGAGGGGAGAGAGATAAAAGCTCATTTAGAAACGACATGAACATGCTGCGTACGTAGCTGTTTATCAGTAAATATCTCCACGGAGATTAAGAAAAGCAGTAGCTTAATAAATTAAGTACTTCCTGGTATGGTTACTGTACTGGTAACTCCCCCAAAATAATGTGGATTGTGGTGAGGGAACAGAGAAAAAAGCTCATTTAGGAACTGCACTTACGAAGGGGGTAGGCAGCTGTATATCAGGGAGTAAAACTTCTGAGAATAAAAACAGCTGAAAGGATAATGTACTGGGAACTCCTCAGAAGAATCTGATTTGTGGTGAGAGGAGAGAGATAAAAGCTCATTTAGGAACGACATGAACATGCTGCGTATGTAGCTGTTTATCAGTAAATATCTCCACTGAGATTAAGAAAAGCAGTAGCTTAATAAATTAAGTACTTCCTGGTATGGTACCTGTACTGGTAACTCCCCAAAAGAATCTGGATTGTGGTGAGGGATCAGTGAAAAAAGCTCATTTAGGACCTGCACTTACGAAGGGGGTAGGCAGCTGTATATCAGGGAGTATCCCTTCTGAGAATAAAAACAGCTGGAGCTTGTTAAGGTAATTACGCAGGGAAAGGATAATGTACTGGGAACTCTTCAGAAGAATCTGATTTGTGGTGAGGGGAGAGAGATAAAAGCTCATTTAGGAACGACATGAAAATGCTGCATAGACAGCTTTTTATCAGTAAATATCTCCACTGAGATTAAGAAAAGCAGTAGCTTAATAAATTAAGTACTTCCTGGTATGGTATCTGTACTGGAAACTGCCCAAATGAATCTGGATTGTAGTGAGGGAACTGAGAAAAAAGCTCATTTAGGACCTGCACTTACGAAGGGGGTAGGCAGCTGTATATCAGGGAGTATGCCTTCTGAGAATAAAAACAGCTGGAGCTTGTTAAGGTAATTACACAGGGGAAAGGATAATGTACTGGGAACTCCTCAGAAGAATCTGATTTGTGGTGAGGGGAGAGAGATAAAAGCTCATTTAGGAACGACATGAACATGCTGCGTAGGTAGCTGTTTATCAGTAAATATCTCCACTGAGATTAAGAAAAGCAGTAGCTTAATAAATTAAGTACTTCCTGGTATGGTTACTGTACTGGTAACTCCCCAAATGTATCTGGATTGTGGTGAGGGAACAGAGAAAAAAGCTCATTTAGGACCTGCACTTACGAAGGGGGTAGGCAGCTGTATATCAGGGAGTAAACATTCTGAGAATAAAAACAGCTGGAGCTTGTTAAGGTAATTACACAGGGGAAAGGATAATGTAATGGGAACTCCTCAGAAGAATCTGATTTGTGGTGAGGGGAGAGAGATAAAAGCTCATTTAGGAACGACTTGAACATGCAGCGTAGGTAGCTGTTTATCAGTAAATATCTCCACTGAGATTAAGAAAAGCAGTCGCTTAATAAATTAAGTACTTCCTGGTATGGTTACTGTACTGGTAACTCCCCAAAAGAATCTGGATTGTGGTGAGGGAACAGAGAAAAAAGCTCATTTAGGACCTGCACTTATGAAGGGGGTAGGCAGCTGTATATCAGGGAGTAAACCTTCTGAGAATAAAAACAGCTGGAGCTTGTTAAGGTAATTACACAGGGGAAAGGATAATGTACTGGGAACTCCTCAGAAGAATCTGATTTGTGGTGAGGGGAGAGAGATAAAAGCTCATTTAGGAACGACATGAACATGCTGCGTAGGTAGCTGTTTATCAGTAAATATCTCCACTGAGATTAAGAAAAGCAGTAGCTTAATAAATTAAGTACTTCCTGGTATGGTTACTGTACTGGTAACTCCCCAAAAGAATCTGGATTGTGGTGAGGGAACAGAGAATAAAGCTCATTTAGGACCTGTAATTATGAAGGGGGTAGGCAGCTGTATATCAGGGAGTAAACCTTCTGAGAATAAAAACAGCTGGAGCTTGTTAAGGTAATTACACAGGGGAAAGGATAATGTACTGGGAACTCCTCAGAAGAATCTGATTTGTGGTGAGGGGAGAAAGATAAAAGCTCATTTAGCAACGACATGAACATGCTGATTACCTAGCTGTTTATCAGTAAATATCTCCACTGAGATTAAGAAAATCAGTAGCTTAATAAATTGAGTACTTCCTGGGATGGATACTGTACTGGTAACTTCCCAAAATAAGATGGATTGTGGTGAGGGAACAGAGAAAAAAGCTCATTTAGGAACGACATGAACATGCTGCGTAGGTAGCTGTTTATCAGTAAATATCTCCACTGAGATTAAGAAAAGCAGTAGCTTAATAAATTAAGTACTTCCTGGTATGGTTACTGTACTGGTAACTCCCCAAAAGAATCTGGATTGTGGTGAGGGAACAGAGAATAAAGCTCATTTAGGACCTGTAATTATGAAGGGGGTAGGCAGCTGTATATCAGGGAGTAAACCTTCTGAGAATAAAAACAGCTGGAGCTTGTTAAGGTAATTACACAGGGGAAAGGAAAATGTACTGGGAACTCCTCAGAAGAATCTGATTTGTGGTGAGGGGAGAAAGATAAAAGCTCATTTAGCAACGACATGAACATGCTGATTACCTAGCTGTTTATCAGTAAATATCTCCACTGAGATTAAGAAAAGCAGTAGCTTAATAAATAAGTACTTCCTGGTATGGTTACTGTACTGGTAACTCCCCAAAAGAATCTGGATTGTGGTATGGGAACAGAGAAAAAAGCTCATTTAGGACCTGCACTTACGAAGGGGTAGGCAGCTGTATATCAGGGAGTATGCCTTCTGAGAATAAAAACAGCTGGAGCTTGTTAAAGTAATTACACAGCGGAAAGGATAATGTACTGGGAACTCCTCAGAAGAATCTGATTTGTGGTGAGGGGAGAGAGATAAAAGCTCATTTAGGAACGACATGAACATTCTGCGTAGGTAGCTGTTTATCAGTAAATATCTCCACTGAGATTAAGAAAAGCAGTAGCTTAATGAATTAAGTACTTCCTGGTATGGTTACTCGACGGGTAACTCCCCAAATGAATCTGGATTGTGGTGAGGGAACAAACAAAAAAGCTCATTTAGGACCTGCACTTACGAAGGGGGTAGGCAGTTGTATATCAGGGAGTAAACCTTCTGAGAATAAAAACAGCTGGTGCTTGTTAAGGTAATTACACAGGGGAAAGGATAATGTACTGGGAACTCCTCAGAAGAATCTGATTTGTGGTGAGGGGAGAGAGAGAAAAGCTCATTTAGGAACGACATGAAAATGCTGCGTAGGTAGCTGTTTATCAGTAAATATCTACACTGAGATTAAGAAAAGCAGTAGCTTAATAAATTAAGTACTTCCTGGTATGGTATCTGTACTGGAAACTGCCCAAATGAATCTGGATTGTAGTGAGGGAACTGAGAAAAAAGCTCATTTAGACCTGCACTTACGAAGGGGGTAAGCAGCTGTATATCAGGGAGTATGCCTTCTGAGAATAAAAACAGCTGGAGCTTGTTAAGGTAATTACACAGAGGAAAGGATAATGTACTGGGAACTCCTCAGAAGAATCTGATTTGTGGTGAGGGGAGAGAGATAAAAGCTCATTTAGGATCGACATGAAAATGCTGCATAGGTAGCTGTTTATCAGTAAATATCTCCACTGAGATTAAGAAAAGCAGTAGCTTAATAAATTAAGTACTTCCTGGTATCGTTACTGTACTGGTAACTCGCCAAAAGAATCTGCATTGTGGTGAGGGAACAGAGAAAAAAGCTCATTTAGGACCTCACTTACGAAGGGGGTAGGCAGCTGTATATCAGGGAGTAAACCTTCTGAGAATAAAACCGCTTTAGCTTGTTAAGGTAATTACACAGGGGAAAGGATAATGTACTGGAACTCCTCAGAAGAATCTGATTTGTGGTGAGGGGAGAGAGATAAAAGCTCTTTACGCACGACATGAACATGCTGCATAGGTAGATGTTTATCAGAAAATATCTCCACTGAGATTAAGAAAAGCAGTAGCTTAATAAATTAAGTACTTCCTGGTATGGTTACTGTACTGGTAACTCCCCAAAAGAATCTGCATTGTGGTGAGGGAACAGAGAAAAAAGATCATTTAGGACCTGCACTTACGAAGGGGATAGGCAGCTGTATATCAGGGAGTATCACTTCTGAGAACAAAAACAGCCGGGGCTTGTTAAGGTAATTACACAGGGGATAGGATAATATACTGGGAACTCCTCAGAAGAATCTGATTTGTGGTGAGGGGAGAGAGATAAAAGCTCATTTAGGAACGACATTAACATGCTGCGTAGGTAGCTGTTTATCAGTAAATATCTCCACTGAGATTAAGAAAAGCAGTAGCTTCATAAATTAAGTACTTCCTGGTATGGTTACTGTACTGGTAACTCCCCAAAAGAATCTGGATTGTGGTGAGGGAACAGAGAAAAAAGCTCATTTAGGACCTGCACTTACGAAGGGGGTAGGCAGCTGTATATCAGGGACTATCCCTTCTGAGAATAAAACAGCGGGAGCTTGTTAAGGTAATTACACAGGGGAAAGGATAATGTAATGGGAACTCCTCAGAAGAATCTGATTTGTGGTGAGGGGAGAGAGATAAAAGCTCATATAGGAACGACATGAACATGCTGAGTACGTAGCTGTTTATCAGTAAATATCTCCACTGAGATTAAGAAAAGCAGTAGCTTAATAATTAAGTACTTCCTGGTATGGTTACTGTACTGGTAACTCCCCAAAAGAATCTGGATTGTGGTGAGGGAACAGAGATAAAAGCTCATTTAGGACCTGCACTTACGAAGGGGGTAGGCAGCTGTATATCAGGGAGTATCGCTTCTGCGAATAAAAACAGCTGGAGCTTGTTAAGGTAATTACACAGGGGAAAGGATAATGTACTGGTAACTCCTCAGAAGAATCTGATTTGTGGTGAGGGGAGAGAGATAAATGCTCATTTAGGAACGAAATGAACATGCTGCATACGTAGCTGTTTATCAGTAAATATCTCCACTGAGATTAGGAAAAGCAGTAGCTTAATAAATTAAGTACTTCCTGGTATGGATACTGTACTGGTAACTCCGCAAAAGAATCTGATTTGTGGTGAGGGGAGAGAGATAAAAGCTCATTTAGGAACGACATGAACATGCTGCGTAGGTGGCTGTTTATCAGTAAATATCTCACTGAGATTAAGAAAATCAGTAGCTTAATAAATTAAGTACTTCCTGGCATGGTTACTGTACTGGTAACTCCCCAAAAGAATCAGGATTGTGGTGAGGGAACAGAGAATAAAGCTCATTTAGGACCTGCACTTACGAAGGGGGTAGGCAGCTGTATATCAGGGAGTAAACCTTCTGAGAATAAAAACAGCTGGAGCTTGTTAAGGTAATTACACAGGGGAAAGGATAATGTACTGGGAACTCCTCAGAAGAATCTGATTTGTGATGAGGGGAGAGAGATAAAAGCTCATATAGGAACGACATGAACATGCTGAGTACGTAGCTGTTTATCAATAAATATCTCCACTGAGATTAAGAAAAGCAGTAGCTTAATAAATTAAGTACTTCCTGGTATGGTTACTGTACTGTTAACTCCCCAAAAGAATCTGGATTGTGGTGAGGGAACAGAGAAAAAAGCTCATTTAGGACCTGCACTTTCGAAGGGGTAGGCAGCTGTATATCAGGAGTATCGCTTCTGCGAATAAAAACAGCTGGAGCTTGTTAAGTTAATTACACAGGGGAAAGGATAATGTACTGGGAACTCCTCAGAAGAAATTGATTTGTGGTGAGGGGAGAGAGATAAATGCTCATTATGAACGAAATGTACATGCTGCATACGTAGCTGTTTATCAGTAAATATCTCCACTGAGATTAGGAAAAGCAGTAGCTTAATAAATTAAGTACTTCCTGGTATGGATACTGTACTGGTAACTCCCCAAAAGAATCTTATTTGTGGTGAGGGGAGAGAGATAAAAGCTCATTTAGGAACGACAAGAACATGCTGCGTAGGTAGCTGTTTATCAGTAAATATCTCCACTGAGATTAAGAAAAGCAGTAGCTTAATAAATTAAGTAATTCCTGGTATGGTTACTCTACTGGTAACTCCCCAAAAGAATCTGGATTGTGGTGAGGGAACAGAGAAAAAATCTCATTTAGGACCTGCACTTACGAAGGGGGTAGGCAGGTATATATCAGGGGGTAAACCTTCTGAAAATAAAAACAGCTGGAGCTTGTTAAGGTAATTACACAGGGGAAAGGATAATGTACTGGGAACTCCTCAGAAAAATCTGATTGGTGGTGAGGGGTGAGAGATAAGAGCTCATTTAGGAACGATATGAACATGCTGCGTAGGTAGCTGTTTATCAGTAAATATCTCCACTGAGATTAAGAAAAGCAGTAGCTTAATAAATTAAGTACTTCCTGGTATGGTTACTCTACTGGTAACTCCCCAAAAGAATCTGGATTGTGGTGAGGGAACAGAGAAAAAAGCTCATTTAGGACCTGCACTTACGAAGGGGGTAGGCAGCTGTATATCATGGAGTAAACCTTATGAGAATAAAAACAGCTGGAGCTTGTTAAGGTAATTACACAGGGGAAAGGATAATGTACTGGGAACTCCTCAGAAGAACCTGCTTTGTGGTGAGGGGAGAGAGATAAAAGCTCAGTTATGAACGACATGAACATGCTGCATAGGTAGCTGTTTATCAGTAAGTATCTCCACTGAGATTAAGAAAAGCAGTAGCTGTGGCTGGGGATATAGCCTAGTGGCAAGAGTGCCTGCCTCGGATACACGAGGCCCTAGGTTCGATTCCCCAGCACCACATATACAGAAAACGGCCAGAAGTGGCGCTGTGGCTCAAGTGGCAGAGTGCTAGCCTTGAGCGGAAGAAGCCAGGGACAGTGCTCAGGCCCTGAGTCCAAGGCCCAGGACTGGCCAAAAAAACAAAAAAAAACAAAAAAAAAAAAAGAAAAGCAGTAGCTTAATAAATTAAGTACTTCCTGGTATGGTTACTGTACTGGTAACTCCCAAAAGAATCTGGATTGTGGTGAGGGAACAGAGAAAAAGCTCATTTAGGACCTGCACTTACGAAGGGAGTAGGCAGCTGTATATCAGGGAGTAAACCTTCTGAGAATAAAAACAGCTGGAGCTTGTTAAGGTAATTACACAGGGGAAAGGATAATGTACTGGGAACTCCTCAGAAGAATCTGATTTGTGGTGAGGGGTGAGAGATAAAAGCTCATTTAGGAACGACATGAACATGCTGTGTAGGTAGCTGTTTATCAGTAAATATCTCCACTGAGATTAAGAAAAGCTGTAGCTTAATAAATTAAGTACTTCCTTGTATGGTTACTGTACTGGTAA
>NW_025955974.1:0-35248 GCF_023159225.1 Perognathus longimembris pacificus | reverse complement strand
AATCCAGATTCTTTTGGGGAGTAGCAGTACAGTAACCATACGAGGAAGTACTTAATTTATTAAGCTACTGCTTTTCTTAATCTCAATGGAGATATTTACTGATAAACAGGTACCTACGCAGCATGTTGATGACGTTCCTAAATGAGCTTTTATCTCTCTGCCCTCACCAGAAATCAGATTCTTCTGAGGAGTTCCCAGTACATTATCCTTTCCCCTGTGTAATTACCTTAACAAGCTCCAGCTGTTTTATTCTCAGAAGTTTTACTCCCTGATATACAGCTGCCTACCTCCTTCGTAAGTGCAAGGACTAAATGAGCTTTTTTTCTCTGTTCCCTCACCACAATCCAGATTCTTTTGGGGAGTTACCAGTACAGTAACCATACCAGAAGTACTTAATTTATTAAGCTACTGCTTTTCTTAATCTCAGTGGAGATATTTACTGATAAACAGCTACCTACGCAGCATGTTCATGTCGTTCCTAAATGAGCTTTTATCTCTCTCCCCTCACCACAAAATCAGATTCTTCTGAGGAGTTCCCAGTACATTATCCTTTCCCCTGTGTAATTACCTTAACAAGCTCCAGCTGTTTTTATTCTCAGAAGGTTTACTCCCTGATATACAGCTGACTACCCCCTTCGTAAGTGCAGGTCCTAAATGAGCTTTTTTTCTCTGTTCCCTCACCACATCCAGATTCTTTTTGGGAGTTACCAGTACAGTAACCATACCAGGAAGTACTTAATTTATTAAGCTACTGCTTTTCTTAAATCAGTGGAGATATTTACTGATAAACAGCTACCTACGCAGCATGTTCATGTCGTTCCTAAATGAGCTTTTATCTCTCTACCCTCAACACAAATCAGATTCTTCTGAGGAGTTCCCAGTACATTATCCTTTCCCCTTTGTAATTACCTTAACAAGCTCAGCTGTTTTTATTCTCAGAAGGTTTAATCCCTGATATACAGATGCCTACCCCCTTTGTAAGTGCAGGTCCTAATGAGCTTTTTTCTCTGTTCCCTCACCACAATCCAGATCTTTTGGGGAGTTACCAGTACAGTAACCATACCAGGAAGTACTTAATTTATTAAGCCACTGCTTTTCTTAATCTCAGTGGAGATATTTACTGATAAACAGCTACCTACGCAGTATGTTCATGTCTTTCCTAATGAGCTTTTATCAATCTCCCCTCACCAAAAATCAGATTCTCCCGAGGAGTTCCCAGTACATTATCCTTTCCTCTGTGTAATTACCTTAACAAGCTCCAGCTGTTTTTATTCTCAGAAGGTTTACTCCCTGATATACAGCTGCCTACCCAATTCGTAAGTGCAGGTCCTAAATGCGCTTTTTTTCTGTTCCCTCACCACAATCCAGATTCTTTTGGGGAGTTACCAGTACAGTAACCATACCAGGAAGTACTTAATTTATTAAGCTACTGCTTTTCTTAATCTCAGTGGAGATATTTACTGATAAACAGCTACCTACGCAGCATGTTCATGTCGTTCCTAAATGAGCTTTTATCTCTCTCCCCTCACCACAAATCAGATTCTTCTGAGGAGTTCCCAGTACATTATCCTTTCCCCTGTGTAATTACCTTACAAGCTCCAGCTGTTTTTATACTCAGAAGTTTTACTCCCTGATATACAGCTGCCTACCTCCTTCGTAAGTGCATGGCCTAAATGAGCTTTTTTCTCTGTTCCCTCACCACAATCCAGATTCTTTTGGGAGTTACCAGTACAGTAACCATACCAGGAAGTACTTAATTTATTAAGCTACTGCTTTTCTTAATCTCAGTGGAGATATTTACTGATAAACAGCTACCTACGCAGCATGTTCATGTCGTTCCTAAATGAGCTTTTATCTCTCTCCCCTCACCACAAATCAGATTCTTCTGAGGAGTTCCCAGTACATTATCCTTTCCCCTGTGTAATTACCTTAACAAGCTCCAGCTGTTTTATTCTCAGAAGGTTTACTCCCTGATATACAGCTGACTACCCCCTTCGTAAGTGCAGGTCCTAAATGAGCTTTTTTTCTCTGTTCCCTCACCACATCCAGATTCTTTTGGGAGTTACCAGTACAGTAACCATACGAGGAAGTACTTAATTTATTAAGCTACTGCTTTTCTTAAAATCAGTGAGATATTTACTGCTAAACAGCTACCTACGCAGCATGATCATGTCGTTCCTAAATGGGCTTTTATCTCTCTCCCTCACCACAAATCAGATTCTTCTGAGGAGTTCCCAGTACATTATCCTTTCCCCTGTGTAATTACCTTAACAAGCTCCAGATGTTTTTATTCTCAGAAGGTTTACTCCCTGATATACAGCTGCCTACCCCCTTCGTAAGTGCAGGTCATAAATGAGCTTTTTTCTCTCTTCCCTCAACACAATCCAGATTCTTTTGGGGAGTTACCAGTACAGTAACCATACCAGGAAGTACTTAATTTATTAAGCTACTGTTTTCTTAATCTCAGTGGAGATATTTACTGATAAACAGCTACCTACGCAGCATGTTCATGTCGTTCCTAAATGAGCTTTTATCTCTCTACCCTCAACACAAATCAGATTCTTCTGAGGAGTTCCCAGTACATTATCCTTTCCCCTTTGTAATTACCTTAACAAGCTCCAGCTGTTTTTATTCTCAGAAGGTTTAATCCCTGATATACAGATGCCTACCCCCTTTGTAAGTGCAGGTCCTAAATGAGCTTTTTTCTCTGTTCCCTCACCACAGTCCAGATTCTTTTGGGGAGTTACCAGTACAGTAACCATACCAGGAAGTACTTAATTCATTAAGCTACTGCTTTTCTTAATCTCAGGGGAGATATTTACTGATAAACAGCTACCTACGCAGCATGTTCATGTCGTTCCTAAATGAGCTTTTATCTCTCTCCCCTCACCACAAATCAGATTATTCTGAGGAGTTCCCAGTACATTATCCTTTCCCCTGTGTAATTACCTTAACAAGCTCCAGCTGTTTTTATTCTCATAAGTTTTACTACCTGATATACAGCTGCCTACCCCCTTCGTAAGTGCAGGTACTAAATGAGATTTTTTCTCTGTTCCCTCACCACAGTACAGATCTTTTGGGGTGTTCCCAGTACAGTAACCATACCAGGAAGTACTTAGTTTATTAAGCTACTGCTTTTCTTAATCTCAGTGGAGATATTTACTGATAAACTGCTACGTATGCAGCATGTTCATGTCGTTCCTAATGAGCTTTTATCTCTCTCCCCTCACCACAAATCAGATTCTTCTGAGGAGTTCCCAGTACATTATCCTTTCCCCTGTGTAATTACCTTAACAAGCTCCAGTTGTTTTTATTCTCAGAAGGTTTATTCCCTGAAATACAGCTGCCTACCCCCTTCGTAAGTGCAGGTCCTAAATTAGCTTTTTTCTCTGTTCCCTCAGCACAATCCAGATTCTTTTGGGGAGTTACCAGTACAGTAACCATACCAGGAATTACTTAATGTATTAAGCTACTGCTATTCTTAATCTCAGTGGAGATATTTACTGACAAACAGCTACCTACGCAGCATGTTCATGTCGTTCCTAAATGAGCTTTTATCTCTCTCCCCTCACCACAAATCAGATTCTTCTGAGGAGTTCCCAGTACATTATACTTTCCCCTGTGTAATTACCTTAACAAGCTCCAGCTGTTTTTATTCTCAGAAGGTTTACTCCCTGATATACAGATGCCTACCCCCTTCGTAAGTGCAGATCCTAAATGAGCTTTTTTCTCTGTTCCCTCAGCACAATCCAGATTCTTTTGGGGAGTTACCAGTACAGTAACCATACCAGGAAGTACTTAATTTATTAAGCTACTGCTTTTCTTTTTTTTTTTTTTTTTTGGCCAGTCCTGGGCCTTGGACTCAGGGCCTGAGCACTGTCCCTGCCTTCTTCCCGCTCAAGGCTAGCACTCTGCCACTTGAGGCACAGCGCCACTTCTGGCCGTTTTCTGTATATGTGGTGCCGGGGAATCGAACCTAGTGCCTCGTGTATCCGAGGCAGGCACTTTTGACACTAGGCTATATCCCCTGCCCGCTACTGCTTTTCTTAATCTCAGTGGAGATATTTACTGATAAACAGCTACCTACGCAGCATGTTCATGTCGTTCATAAATGAGCTTTTATCTCTCTCCCCTCACGACAAATCAGATACTTCTGCGGAGTTCCCATTAAATTATCCTTTCCCCTGTGTAATTACCTTAACAAGCTCCAGCTGTTTTTATTCTCAGAAGGTTTACTCCCTGATATACAGCTGCCTACCCCCTTCGTAAGTGCAGGTCCTAAATGAGCATTTTTCTCTGTTCCCTCACCACAATCCAGATTCTTTTGGGGAGTTACCAGTACAGTAACCATACCAGGAAGTACTTAATTTATTAAGCTACTGCTTTTCTTTTATTTTTTTGTTGGCCAGTCCTGGGCCTTGGACTCACGGCCTGAGCACTGTCCCTGCCTTCTTCCGCTCAAGGCTAGCACTCTGCCACTTGAGCCACAGCGCCACTTCTGGCCGTTCTCTGTATATGTGGTGCCGGGGAATCGAACCTAGGGCCTCTTGTATCCGAGGCAGGCACTTTTGCCACTAGGCTATATACCCAGCCCGCTACTGCTTTTCTTAATCTCAGTGGAGATATTTACTGATAAACAGCTACCTACGCAGCATGTTCATGTCGTTCCTAAATGAGCTTTTATCTCTCTGCCCTCACCACAAATCAGATTCTTCTGAGGAGTTCCCAGTACATTATCCTTTCCCCTGTGTAATTACCTTAACAAGATCCAGCTGTTTTATTCTCAGAAGGTTTACTCCCTGATATAGAACTGCCTACCCCCTTCGTAAGTGCAGGTCCTAAATGAGCTTTATTCTCTGTTCCTCACCACAATCCAGATTCTTTGGGCAGTTACCAGTAGAGTAACCATACCAGGAAGTACTTAATTTATTAAGCTACTGCTTTTCTTAATCTCAGTGGAGATATTTACTGATAAACAGCTACCTACGCAGCATGTTCATGTCGTTCCTAAATGAGCTTTTATCTCTCTCCCCTCACCACAAATCACATTCTTCTGAGGACTTCCCAGTACATTATCCTTTCCCCTGTGAAATTACCTTAACAAGCTCCAGCTGTTTTTATTCTCAGAAGGTTTACTCCCTGATATACAGCTGCCTACCCTATTCGTAAGTGCAGGTCCTAAATGAGCTTTTTTCTCTGTTCCCTCACCACAATCCAGATTCTTTTGGGGAGTTACCAGTACAGTAACCATACAGGAAGTACTTAATTTATTAAGCTAGTGCTTTTCTTAATCTCAGTGGAGATATTTACTGATAAACAGCTACCTAGGCAGCATGTTCATGTCGTTCCTAAAGGAGCTTTATCTCTCTCCCCCTCACCACAAATCAGTTTCTTCTGAGGAGTTCCAAGTACATTATCCTTTCCCCTGTGTAATTACCTTAACAAGCTCCAGCTGTTTTTATTCTCAGAAGGTTTACTCCCTGATATACAGCCGCCTACCCCCTTCGTAAGTGCAGGTCCTAAATGAGCTTTTTTCTCTGTTCCCTCACCACAATCCAGATTCTTTTGTGGAGTTACCAGTACAGTAACCATACCAGGAAGTACTTAATTTATTAAGCTCCTGCTTTTCTTAATCTCCGTGAGATATTTACTGATAAACAGCTAGCTACGCAGCATGTACATATCGATCCTAAGTGAGCTTTTATCTCTCTCCCCTCACCACAAATCAGATTCTTCTGAGGAGTTCCCAGTACATTATCCTTTCCCCTGTGTAATTACCTTAACAAGCTCCAGCTGTTTTTTTTCTCAGAAGGTTTACTCCCTGATATACAGCTGCCTACACCCTTCGTAAGTGCAGGTCCTAAATGAGCTATTTGCTCTGTTCCCTCACCACAATCCAGATTCTTTTGGGGAGTTACCAGTACAGTAACCATTCTAGGAAGTACTTAATTTATTAAGCTACTGCTTTTCTTATCTCAGTGGAGATATTTACTGATAAACAGCTACCTATGCAGCATGTACATGTCATTCCTAAATGAGCTTTTATCTCTCTCCCCTCACCACAAATCAGATTCTTCTGAGGAGTTCCCAGTACATTATCCTTTCCCCTGTGTAATTACCTTAACAAGCTCCAGCTGTTTTTATTCTCAGAAGGTTTACTCCCTGATATACAGCTGCCTACCCCCATCGTAAGTGCAGGTCCTAAATGAGCTTTTTTCTCTGTTCCCTCACCACAAATCAGATTCTTCTGAGGAGTTCCCAGTACATTATCCTTTCCCCTGTGTAATTTCCTTCACAAGCTCCAGCTGTTATTATTCTCAGAAGGTTTACTCCCTGATATACTGCTGCCTACCCCCTTCGTAAGTGCAGGTCATAAATGAGCTTTTTTCTCTGTTCCCTCACCACAATCCAGATTCTTTTGGGGAGTTACCAGTACAGTAACCATACCAGGAAGTACTTAATTTATTAAGCTACTGCTTTTCTTAATCTCAGTGCAGATATTTACTGATAAACAGCTACCTACGCAGCATGTTCATGTCGTTCCTAAATGAGCTTTTATCTCTCTGCCCTCAACACAAATCAGATTCTTCTGAGGAGTTCTCAGTACATTATCCTTTCCCCTGTGTAATTACCTTAACAAGCTCCAGCTGTTTTTATTCTCAGAAGGTTTACTCCCTGATATACAGCTGCCTACCCCCATCGTAAGTGCAGGTCCTAAATGAGCTTTTTTCTCTGTTCCCTCACCACAAATCAGATTCTTCTGAGGAGTTCCCAGTACATTATCCTTTCCCCTGTGTAATTTCCTTAACAAGCTCCAGCTGTTTTTATTCTCAGAAGGTTTACTCCCTGATATACAGCTGCCTACCCCCTTCGTAATTGCAGGTCCTAAATGAGCTTTTTTCTCTGTTCCCTCACCACAATCCAGATTCTTTTGGGGAGTTACCAGTACAGTAACCATACCAGGAAGTACTTAATTTATTAAGCTACTGCTTTTCTTAATCTCAGTGGAGATATTTACTGATAAACATGTACCTACACAGAATGTTCATGTCGTTCATAAATGAGCTTTTATCTCTCTCCCCTCACCACAAATCAGATTCTTCTCAGGACTTCCGAGTACATTATCCTTTCCCCTGTGTAATTACCTTAACAAGCTCCAGCTGTTTTTATTCTCAGAAGGTTTACTCCCTGATATACAGCTGCCTACCCCCTTCGTAAGTGCAGGTCCTAAATGAGCTTTTTTCTCTGTTCCCTCACCACAATCCAGATTCTTTTGGGGAGTTACCAGTACAGTAACCATACCAGGAAGTACTTAATTTATTAAGCTACTGCTTTTCTTAATCTCAGTGCAGATATTTACTGATAAACAGCTACCTACGCAGCATGTTCATGTCGTTCCTAAATGCGCTTTTATCTCTCTCCCCTCACCACAAATCAGATTCTTCTGAGGAGTTCCCAGTACATTCTCCTTTCCCCTGTGTAATTACCTTAACAAACGCCAGCTGTTTTATTCCCAGAAGGGATACTCCCTGATATACTGCTGCCTACCCCCTTCGTAAGTGCAGGTCCTAAATGAGCTTTTTTCTCTGTTCCCTCACCACAATCCAGATTCTTTTGGGGAGTTACCAGTACAGTAACCATACCAGGAAGTTCTTAATTTATTAAGCTACTGCTTTTCTTAATCTCAGTGCAGATATTTACTGATAAACAGCTACCTACGCAGCATATTCATGTCGTTCCTAAATGAGCTTTTATCTCTCTCCCCTCACCACAAATCAGATTCTTCTGAGGAGTTCCCTGTAAATTTTCCTTTCCCCTGTGTAATTACCTTAACAAGCTCCAGCTGTTTTATTCCAGAAGGGATACTCCCTGATATACTGCTGCCTACCCCCCTTCGTAAGTGCAGGTCCTAAATGAGCTTTTTTCTCTGTTCCCTCACCACAATCCAGATTCTTTTGGGGAGTTACCAGTACAGTAACCATACCAGGAAGTACTTAATTTATTAAGCTACTGCTTTTCTTAATCTCAGTGCAGATATTTACTGATAAACAGCTACCTACGCAGCATGTTCATATCGTTCTTAATGAGCTTTTATCTCTCTCCCCTCACCACAAATCAGATTCTTCTGAGGAGTTCCCTGTACATTATCCTTTCACCTGTGTAATTACCTTAACAAGCTCCAGCTGTTATTATTCTCAGAAGGTTTACTCCCTGATATACTGATGCCTACCCCCTTCGTAAGTGAAGGTCCTAAATGAGCTTTTTCTCTGTTCCCTCACCACAATCCAGATTGTTTTGGGGAGTTACCAATACAGTAACCATACCAGGAAGTACTTAATTTATTAAGCTACTGCTTTTCTTAATCTCAGTGGAGATATTTACTGATAAACAGCTACGTACGCAGCATGTTCATGTCGTTCCTAAATGAGCTTTTATCTCTCTCCCCCTCACCACAAATCAGATTCTTCTGAGGAGTTCCCAGTACATTATCCTTTCCCCTGTGTAATTACCTGAACAAGATCCAGCTGTTTTTATTCTCAGAAGGTTTACTCCCTGATATACAGCTGCCTACCCCCTTCGTAAGTGCAGGTCCTAAATGAGCTTTTTTCTCTGTTCCCTCACCACAATCCAGATTGTTTTGGGAGTTACCAGTACAGTAACCATACCAGGAAGTACTTAATTTATTAAGCTACTGCTTTTCTTAATCTCAGTGGAGATATTTTCTGATAAACAGCTACCTACGCAGCATGTTCATGTCGTTCCTAAATGAGCTTTTATCTCTCTCCCCTCACCACAAATCAGATTCTTCTGAGGAGTTCCCAGTACATTATCCTTTCCCCTGTGTAAATACCTTAACAACTCCAGAGGTTTTTATTCTCAGAAGGTTTACTCCCTGATATACAGCTGCCTACCCCCTTCGTAAGTACAGGTCCTAAATGAGCTTTTTTCTCTGTTCCCTCACCACAATCCAGATTCTTTTGGGAGTTACCAGTACAGTAACCATACCAGGAAGTACTTAATTTATTAAGCTATGCTTTTCTTAATCTCAGTGCAGATATTTACTGATAAACAGCTACCTACGCCGCATGTTCATGTCGTTCCTAAATGAGCTTTTATCTCTCTCCCCTCACCACAAATCATATTCTTCTGAGGAGTTCCCAGTACATTATAATTTCCCCTGTGTAATTACCTTAACAAGTTCCAGCTGTTTTTATTCTCAGAAGGTTTACTCCCTGATATACAGCTGCCTACCCCCTTCTTAAGTGCAGGTCCTAAATGAGCTTTTTTCTCTGTTCCCTCACCACAATCCAGATTCTTTTGTGGAGTTACCATTACAGTAACCATTACAGGATGTACTTAATGTATTAAGCTACTGCTTTTCTTAATCTCAGTGGAGATATTTACTGATAAACAGCTACCTACGCAGCATGTTCATGTCGTTCCTAAATGAGCTTTTATCTCTCTGCCCTCACCACTAATCATATTCTTCTGAGGAGTTCCCAGTACATGTTCCTTTCCTCTGGGTAATTACCTTAAAAAGTTTCAGCTGTTTCTATTCTCAGAAGGTTTACTCCCTGATATACAGCTTCCTACCCCCTTCGTAAGTGCAGGTCCTAAATGAGCTTTTTCTCTGTTTCCTCACCACAATCAAGATTCTTTTGGAGAGTTACCAGTACAGGAACCATACCAGGAAGTACTTAATTTATTAAGCTACTGCTTTTCTTAATCTCAGTGGAGATATTTATTGATAAACAGCTAGCTACGCAGCATGTTCATGTCGTTCCTAAATGAGCTTTTATCTCTCCCCTCACTACAAATCAGATTCTTCTGAGGAGTTCCCAGTACAGTATCCTTTCCCATGTTTAATTACCATAACAAGCTCCAGCTGTTTTTATTCTCAGAAGGTTTACTCCATGATATACAGCTGCCTACCCCCTTCGTAAGTGCAGGTCCTAAATGAGCTTTTTTCTCTGTTCCCTCACCACAATCCAGATTCTTTTGGGAGTTACCAGTACAGTATCCATAGCAGGAAGTACTTAATTTATTAAGCTACTGCTTTTCTTAATCTCAGCGGAGATATTTACTGATAAACAGCTACCAACGCAGCATGTTCATGTCGTTCCTAAATGAGCTTTTATCTCTCTCCCCTCACCACAAATCAGATTCTTCTGAGGAGTTCCCAGTACATTATCCTTTCCCATGTTTAATTACCTTAACAAGCTCCAGCTGTTTTTATTCTCAGAAGGTTTACTCCCTGATATACTGCTGCCTACCCCTTTCTCAAGTGCAGGTCCTAAATGAGCTTTTTTCTCTGTTCCCTCACCACAATCAGATTCTTTGGGGAGTTACCAGTACAGTAACCATACCAGGAAGTATTTAATTTATTAAGCTACTGCTTTCTTAATCTCAGTGGAGATATTTACTGATAAACAGCTACCTACGCAGCATGTTCATGTCGTTCCTAAATGAGCTTTTATCTGTCTCCACTCACCACAAATCAGATTCTTCTGAGGAGTTCCCAGTACATTATCCTTTCCCCTGTGTAATTACCTTAACAAGCTCCAGCTGTTTTTATTCTCAGAAGGTTTACTCCCTGATATACAACTGCCTACCCCCTTCGTATTTGCAGGTCTTAAATGAGCTTTTTTCTCTGTTCCCTCACCACAATCCAGATTCTTTTGGGGAGTTACCAGTACAGTAACCATACAGGAAGTACTTAATTTATTAAGCTACTGCTTTTCTGAATCTCAGTGGAGATATTTACTGATAAACAGCTACCTACGCAGCATGTTCATGTCGTTCCTAAATGAGCTTTTATCTCTCTCCCATCACCACAAATCAGATTCTTCTGAGGAGTTCCCAGTACATTATCCTTTCCCCTGTGTAATTACCTTAACAAGCTCCAGCTGTTATTATTCTCAGAAGGTTTACTCCCTGATATACTGCTGCCTAACCCCTTCGTAAGTGAAGGTCCTAAATGAGCTTTTTTCTCTGTTCCCTCACCACAATCCAGATTCTTTTGGGGAGTTACCAGTACAGTATACATACCAGGAAGTACTTAATTTATTAAGCTACTACTTTTCTCAATCTCAGTGGAGATATTTACTGATAAACAGCTACCTACGCAGCATGTTCATGTCGTTCCTAAATGAGCTTTTATCTCTCTCCCCTCACCACAAATCAGATTCTTCTCAGGAGTTCCGAGTCATTATCCTTTCCCCTGTGTAATTACCTTAACAAGCTCCAGCTGTTTTTATTCTCAGAAGGTTTACTCCCTGATATACTGCTGCCTACCCCCCTTCGTAAGTGCAGGTACTAAATGAGCTTTTTTCTCTGTTCCCTCAGCGCAATCCAGATTCTTTTGGGGAGTTAGGAGTACAGTAACCATACCAGGAAGTACTTAATTTATTCAGCTACTGCTTTTCTTAATCTCAGTGGAGATATTTACTGATAAACAGCTACCTACACAGCATGTTCATGTCGTTCCTAAATGAGCTTTTATCTCTCTCCCCTCACCACAAATCAGATTCTTCTGAGGAGTTCCCAGTACATTATCCTTTCCCCTGTGTAATTACTTTAACAAGCTCCAGCTGTTTTTATTCTCAGAAGGTTTGCTCCCTGATATACAGCTGACTACCCCTTCGTAAGTGCAGGTCATAAATGAGCTTTTTTCTCTGTTCCCTCACCACAATCCAGATTCTTTTGGGGAGTTACCAGTACAGTAACCATACCAGGAAGTACTTAATTTATTAAGCTACTGCTTTTCTTATCTCAGTGCAGATATTTACTGATAAACAGCTACCTACGCAGCATGTTCATGTCGTTCCTAAATGAGCTTTTATCTCTCTCCCCTCACCACAAATCAGATTCTTCTGAGGATTTCCCAGTACATTATCCCTTCCCCTGTGTAATTACCTTAACAAGCTCCAGCTGTTTTTATACTCAGAAGTTTTACTCCCTGATATACAGCTGCCTACCTCCTTCGTAAGTGCATGGCCTAAATGAGCTTTTTTCTCTGTTCCCTCACCACAATCCAGATTCTTTTGGGGAGTTACCAGTACAGTAACCATACCAGGAAGTACTTAATTTATTAAGCTACTCGCTTTTCTTAATCTCAGTGGAGATATTTACTGATAAACAGCTACCTACGCAGCATGTTCATGTCGTTCCTAAATGAGCTTTTATCTCTCTCCCCTCACCACAAATCAGATTCTTCTGAGGAGTTCCCAGTACATTATCCTTTCCCCTGTGTAATTACCTTAACAAGCTCCAGCTGTTTTTATTCTCAGAAGGTTTACTCCCTGATATACAGCTGACTACCCCCTTCGTAAGTGCAGGTCCTAAATGAGCTTTTTTTCTCTGTTCCCTCACCACATCCAGATTCTTTTGGGGAGTTACCAGTACAGTAACCATACGAGGAAGTACTTAATTTATTAAGCTACTGCTTTTCTTAAAATCAGTGGAGATATTTACTGCTAAAACAGCTACCTACGCAGCATGATCATGTCGTTCCTAAATGGGCTTTATCTCTCTCCCTCACCACAAATCAGATTCTTCTGAGGAGTTCCCAGTACATTATCCTTTCCCCTGTGTAATTACCTTAACAAGCTCCAGATGTTTTTTATTCTCAGAAGGTTTACTCCCTGATATACAGCTGCCTACCCCCTTCGTAAGTGCAGGTCATAAATGAGCTTTTTTCTCTCTTCCCTCAACACAATCCAGATTCTTTTGGGGAGTTACCAGTACAGTAACCATACCAGGAAGTACTTAATTTATTAAGCTACTGTTTTCTTAATCTCAGTGGAGATATTTACTGATAAACAGCTACCTACGCAGCATGTTCATGTCGTTCCTAAATGAGCTTTTATCTCTCTACCCTCAACACAAATCAGATTCTTCTGAGGAGTTCCCAGTACATTATCCTTTCCCCTTTGTAATTACCTTAACAAGCTCCAGCTGTTTTTATTCTCAGAAGGTTTAATCCCTGATATACAGATGCCTACCCCCTTTGTAAGTGCAGGTCCTAAATGAGCTTTTTTCTCTGTTCCCTCACCACAGTCCAGATTCTTTTGGGGAGTTACCAGTACAGTAACCATACCAGGAAGTACTTAATTCATTAAGCTACTGCTTTTCTTAATCTCAGGGGAGATATTTACTGATAAACAGCTACCTACGCAGCATGTTCATGTCGTTCCTAAATGAGCTTTTATCTCTCTCCCCTCACCACAAATCAGATTATTCTGAGGAGTTCCCAGTACATTATCCTTTCCCCTGTGTAATTACCTTAACAAGCTCCAGCTGTTTTTATTCTCATAAGTTTTACTACCTGATATACAGCTGCCTACCCCCTTCGTAAGTGCAGGTACTAAATGAGATTTTTTCTCTGTTCCCTCACCACAGTACAGATCTTTTGGGGTGATCCCAGTACAGTAACCATACCAGGAAGTACTTAGTTTATTAAGCTACTGCTTTTCTTAATCTCAGTGGAGATATTTACTGATAAACTGCTACGTATGCAGCATGTTCATGTCGTTCCTAAATGAGCTTTTATCTCTCTCCCCTCACCACAAATCAGATTCTTCTGAGGAGTTCCCAGTACATTATCCTTTCCCCTGTGTAATTACCTTAACAAGCTCCAGCTGTTTTTATTCTCAGAAGGTTTTATTCCCTGAAATACAGCTGCCTACCCCCTTCGTAAGTGCAGGTCCTAAATTAGCTTTTTTCTCTGTTCCCTCAGCACAATCCAGATTCTTTTGGGGAGTTACCAGTACAGTAACCATACCAGGAATTACTTAATGTATTAAGCTACTGCTATTCTTAATCTCAGTGGAGATATTTACTGACAAACAGCTACCTACGCAGCATGTTCATGTCGTTCCTAAATGAGCTTTTATCTCTCTCCCCTCACCACAAATCAGATTCTTCTGAGGAGTTCCCAGTACATTATACTTTCCCCTGTGTAATTACCTTAACAAGCTCCAGCTGTTTTTATTCTCAGAAGGTTTACTCCCTGATATACAGATGCCTACCCCCTTCGTAAGTGCAGATCCTAAATGAGCTTTTTTCTCTGTTCCCTCAGCACAATCCAGATTCTTTTGGGGAGTTACCAGTACAGTAACCATACCAGGAAGTACTTAATTTATTAAGCTACTGCTTTTCTTTTTTTTTTTTTTTTTTTTTTTTTTTTTGGCCAGTCCTGGGCCTTGGACTCAGGGCCTGAGCACTGTCCCTGCCTTCTTCCCGCTCAAGGCTAGCACTCTGCCACTTGAGGCACAGCGCCACTTCTGGCCGTTTTCTGTATATGTGGTGCCGGGGAATCGAACCTAGTGCCTCGTGTATCCGAGGCAGGCACTTTTGACACTAGGCTATATCCCCTGCCCGCTACTGCTTTTCTTAATCTCAGTGGAGATATTTACTGATAAACAGCTACCTACGCAGCATGTTCATGTCGTTCATAAATGAGCTTTTATCTCTCTCCCCTCACGACAAATCAGATTCTTCTGCGGAGTTCCCATTAAATTATCCTTTCCCCTGTGTAATTACCTTAACAAGCTCCAGCTGTTTTTATTCTCAGAAGGTTTACTCCCTGATATACAGCTGCCTACCCCCTTCGTAAGTGCAGGTCCTAAATGAGCATTTTTCTCTGTTCCCTCACCACAATCCAGATTCTTTTGGGGAGTTACCAGTACAGTAACCATACCAGGAAGTACTTAATTTATTAAGCTACTGCTTTTCTTTTTATTTTTTTGTTGGCCAGTCCTGGGCCTTGGACTCACGGCCTGAGCACTGTCCTGCCTTCTTCCCGCTCAAGGCTAGCACTCTGCCACTTGAGCCACAGCGCCACTTCTGGCCGTTCTCTGTATATGTGGTGCCGGGGAATCGAACCTAGGGCCTCTTGTATCCGAGGCAGGCACTTTTGCCACTAGGCTATATACCCAGCCGCTACCTGCTTTTCTTAATCTCAGTGGAGATATTTACTGATAAACAGCTACCTACGCAGCATGTTCATGTCGTTCCTAATGAGCTTTTATCTCTCTGCCCTCACCACAAATCAGATTCTTCTGAGGAGTTTCCAGTACATTATCCTTTCCCTGTGTAATTACCTTAAAAAGATCCAGCTGTTTTTATTCTCAGAAGGTTTACTCCCTGATATAGAACTGCCTACCCCCTTCCTAAGTGCAGGTCCTAAATGAGCTTTATTCTCTGTTCCCTCACCACAATCCAGATTCTTTGGGCAGTTACCAGTAGAGTAACCATACCAGGAAGTACTTAATTTATTAAGCTACTGCTTTTCTTAATCTCAGTGGAGATATTTACTGATAAACAGCTACCTACGCAGCATGTTCATGTCGTTCCTAAATGAGCTTTTATCTCTCTCCCCTCACCACAAATCACATTCTTCTGAGGACTTCCCAGTACATTATCCTTTCCCCTGTGAAATTACCTTAACAAGCTCCAGCTGTTTTTATTCTCAGAAGGTTTACTCCCTGATATACAGCTGCCTACCCTATTCGTAAGTGCAGGTCCTAAATGAGCTTTTTTCTCTGTTCCCTCACCACAATCCAGATTCTTTTGGGGAGTTACCAGTACAGTAACCATACCAGGAAGTACTTAATTTATTAAGCTAGTGCTTTTCTTAATCTCAGTGGAGATATTTACTGATAAACAGCTACCTAGGCAGCATGTTCATGTCGTTCCTAAAGGAGCTTTATCTCTCTCCCCTCACCACAAATCAGTTTCTTCTGAGGAGTTCCAAGTACATTATCCTTTCCCCTGTGTAATTACCTTAACAAGCTCCAGCTGTTTTTATTCTCAGAAGGTTTACTCCCTGATATACAGCCGCCTACCCCCTTCGTAAGTGCAGGTCCTAAATGAGCTTTTTTCTCTGTTCCCCTCACCACAATCCAGATTCTTTTGTGGAGTTACCAGTACAGTAACCATACCAGGAAGTACTTAATTTATTAAGCTCCTGCTTTTCTTAATCTCCGTGGAGATATTTACTGATAAACAGCTAGCTACGCAGCATGTACATATCGATCCTAAGTGAGCTTTTATCTCTCTCCCCTCACCACAAATCAGATTCTTCTGAGGAGTTCCCAGTACATTATCCTTTCCCCTGTGTAATTACCTTAACAAGCTCCAGCTGTTTTTTTTCTCAGAAGGTTTACTCCCTGATATACAGCTGCCTACACCCTTCGTAAGTGCAGGTCCTAAATGAGCTATTTGCTCTGTTCCCTCACCACAATCCAGATTCTTTTGGGGAGTTACCAGTACAGTAACCATTCTAGGAAGTACTTAATTTATTAAGCTACTGCTTTTCTTAATCTCAGTGGAGATATTTACTGATAAACAGCTACCTATGCAGCATGTACATGTCATTCCTAAATGAGCTTTTATCTCTCTCCCCTCACCACAAATCAGATTCTTCTGAGGAGTTCCCAGTACATTATCCTTTCCCCTGTGTAATTACCTTAACAAGCTCCAGCTGTTTTTATTCTCAGAAGGTTTACTCCCTGATATACAGCTGCCTACCCCCATCGTAAGTGCAGGTCCTAAATGAGCTTTTTTCTCTGTTCCCTCACCACAAATCAGATTCTTCTGAGGAGTTCCAGTACATTATCCTTTCCCCTGTGTAATTTCCTTCACAAGCTCCAGCTGTTATTATCTCAGAAGGTTTACTCCCTGATATACTGCTGCCTACCCCCTTCGTAAGTGCAGGTCATAAATGAGCTTTTTTCTCTGTTTCCCTCACCACAATCCAGATCTTTTGGGGAGTTACCAGTACAGTACACCAATACCAGGAAGTACTTAATTTATTAAGCTACTGCTTTTCTTAATCTCAGTGCAGATATTTACTGATAAACAGCTACCTACGCAGCATGTTCATGTCGTTCCTAAATGAGCTTTTATCTCTCTGCCCTCAACACAAATCAGATTCTTCTGAGGAGTTCTCAGTACATTATCCTTTCCCCTGTGTAATTACCTTAACAAGCTCCAGCTGTTTTTATGCTCAGAGGTTTACTCCCTGATATACAGCTGCCTACCCCCATCGTAAGTGCAGGTCCTAAATGAGCTTTTTTCTCTTTTCCCTCACCACAAATCAGATTCTTCTGAGGAGTTCCCAGTACATTATCCTTTCCCCTGTGTAATTTCCTTAACAAGCTCCAGCTGTTTTTATTCTCAGAAGGTTTACTCCCTGATATACAGCTGCCTACCCCCTTCGTAATTGCAGGTCCTAAATGAGCTTTTTTTCTCTGTTCCCTCACCACAATCCAGATTCTTTTGGGGAGTTACCAGTACAGTAACCATACCAGGAAGTACTTAATTTATTAAGCTACTGCTTTTCTTAATCTCAGTGCAGATATTTACTGATAAACAGCTACCTACGCAGCATGTTCATATCGTTCTTAATGAGCTTTTATCTCTCTCCCCTCACCACAAATCAGATTCTTCTGAGGAGTTCCCTGTACATTATCCTTTCACCTGTGTAATTACCTTAACAAGCTCCAGCTGTTATTATTCTCAGAAGGTTTACTCCCTGATATACTGATGCCTACCCCCTTCGTAAGTGAAGGTCCTAAATGAGCTTTTCTCTGTTCCCTCACCACAATCCAGATTGTTTTGGGGAGTTACCAATACAGTAACCATACCAGGAAGTACTTAATTTATTAAGCTACTGCTTTTCTTAATCTCAGTGGAGATATTTACTGATAAACAGCTACGTACGCAGCATGTTCATGTCGTTTCCTAAATGAGCTTTTATCTCTCTCCCCTCACCACAAATCAGATTCTTCTGAGGAGTTCCCAGTACATTATCCTTTCCCCTGTGTAATTACCTGAACAAGATCCAGCTGTTTTTATTCTCAGAAGGTTTACTCCCTGATATACAGCTGCCTACCCCCTTCGTAAGTGCAGGTCTAAATGAGCTTTTTTCTCTGATCCCTCACCACAATCCAGATTGTTTTGGGGAGTTACCAGTACAGTAACCATACCAGGAAGTACTTAATTTATTAAGCTACTGCTTTTCTTAATCTCAGTGGAGATATTTTCTGATAAACAGCTACCTACGCAGCATGTTCATGTCGTTCCTAAATGAGCTTTTATCTCTCTCCCCTCACCACAAATCAGATTCTTCTGAGGAGGTTCCCAGTACATTATCCTTTCCCCTGTGTAAATACCTTAACAACTCCAGAGGTTTTTATTCTCAGAAGGTTACTCCCTGATATACAGCTGCCTACCCTCCTTCGTAAGTGCATGGCCTAAATGAGCTTTTTTCTCTGTTCCCTCACCACAATCCAGATTCTTTTGGGGAGTTACCAGTACAGTAACCATACCAGGAAGTACTTAATTTATTAAGCTACTGCTTTTCTTAATCTCAGTGGAGATATTTACTGATAAACAGCTACCTACGCAGCATGTTCATGTCGTTCCTAAATGAGCTTTTATCTCTCTCCCCTCCACCACAAATCAGATTCTTCTGAGGAGTTCCCAGTACATTATCCTTTCCCCTGTGTAATTACCTTAACAAGTCCAGCTGTTTTTATTCTCAGAAGGTTTACTCCCTGATATACAGCTGACTACCCCCCTTCGTAAGTGCAGGTCCTAAATGAGCTTTTTTCTCTGTTCCCTCACCACATCCAGATTCTTTTGGGAGTTACCAGTACAGTAACCAAACGAGGAAGTACTTAATTTATTAAGCTACTGCTTTTCTTAAAATCAGTGGAGATATTTACTGCTAAACAGCTACCTACGCAGCATGATCATGTCGTTCCTAAATGGGGCTTTTATCTCTCTCCCCTCACCACAAATCAGATTCTTCTGAGGAGTTCCCAGTACATTATCCTTTCCCCTGTGTAATTACCTTAACAAGCTCCAGATGTTTTTATTCTCAGAAGGTTTCTCCCTGATATACAGCTGCCTACCCCCTTCGTAAGTGCAGGTCATAAATGAGCTTTTTTCTCTCTTCCCTCAACACAATCCAGATTCTTTTGGGAGTTACCAGTACAGTAACCATACCAGGAAGTACTTAATTATTAAGCTACTGTTTTCTTAATCTCAGTGGAGATATTTACTGATAAACAGCTACCTACGCAGCATGTTCATGTCGTTCCTAAATGAGCTTTTATCTCTCTACCCTCAACACAAATCAGATTCTTCTGAGGAGTTCCAGTACATTATCCTTTCCCCTTTGTAATTACCTTAACAAGCTCCAGCTGTTTTTATTCTCAGAAGGTTTAATCCCTGATATACAGATGCCTACCCCCTTTGTAAGTGCAGGTCCTAAATGAGCTTTTTTCTCTGTTCCCTCACCACAGTCCAGATTCTTTTGGGGAGTTACCAGTACAGTAACCATACCAGAAGTACTTAATTCATTAAGCGTACTGCTTTTCTTAATCTCAGGGGAGATATTTACTGATAAACAGCTACCTACGCAGCATGTTCATGTCGTTCCTAAATGAGCTTTATCTCTCTCCCCTCACCCACAAATCAGATTATTCTGAGGAGTTCCCAGTACATTATCCTTTCCCCTGTGTAATTACCTTAACAAGCTCCAGCTGTTTTTATTCTCATAAGTTTTACTACCTGATATACAGCTGCCTACCCCCCTTCGTAAGTGCAGGTACTAAATGAGATTTTTTCTCTGTTCCCCTCACCACAGTACAGATCTTTTGGGGTGATCCCAGTACAGTAACCATACCAGGAAGTACTTAGTTTATTAAGCTACTGCTTTTCTTAATCTCAGTGGAGATATTTACTGATAAACTGCTACGTATGCAGCATGTTCATGTCGTTCCTAAATGAGCTTTTATCTCTCTCCCCTCACCACAAATCAGATTCTTCTGAGGAGTTCCCAGTACATTATCCTTTCCCCCTGTGTAATTACCTTAACAAGCTCCAGCTGTTTTTATTCTCAGAAGGTTTATTCCCTGAAATACAGCTGCCTACCCCCTTCGTAAGTGCAGGTCCTAAATTAGCTTTTTTCTCTGTTCCCTCAGCACAATCCAGATTCTTTGGGGAGTTACCAGTACAGTAACCATACCAGGAATTACTTAATGTATTAAGCTACTGCTATTCTTAATCTCAGTGGAGATATTTACTGACAAACAGCTACCTACGCAGCATGTTCATGTCGTTCCTAAATGAGCTTTTATCTCTCTCCCCTCACCACAAATCAGATTCTTCTGAGGAGTTCCCAGTACATTAATACTTTCCCCTGTGTAATTACCTTAACAAGCTCCAGCTGTTTTTATTCTCAGAAGGTTTACTCCCTGATATACAGATGCCTACCCCCTTCGTAAGTGCAGATCTAAATGAGCTTTTTTCTCTGTTCCCTCAGCACAATCCAGATTCTTTTGGGGAGTTACCAGTACAGTAACCATACCAGGAAGTACTTAATTTATTAAGCTACTGCTTTCTTTTTTTTTTTTTTTTTTTTTTTTTTTTTTGGCCAGTCCTGGGCCTTGGACTCAGGGCCTGAGCACTGTCCCTGCCTTCTTCCCGCTCAAGGCTAGCACTCTGCCACTTGAGGCACAGCGCCACTTCTGGCCCGTTTTCTGTATATGTGGTGCCGGGGAATCGAACCTAGTGCCTCGTGTATCCGAGGCAGGCACTTTTGACACTAGGCTATATCCCCTGCCCGCTACTTGCTTTTTCTTAATCTCAGTGGAGATATTTACTGATAAACAGCTACCTACGCAGCATGTTCATGTCGTTCATAAATGAGCTTTTATCTCTCTCCCCTCACGACAAATCAGATTCTTCTGCGGAGTTCCCATTAAATTATCCTTTCCCCTGTGTAATTACCTTAACAAGCTCAGCTGTTTTTATTCTCAGAAGGTTTACTCCCTGATATACCAGCTGCCTACCCCCTTCGTAAGTGCAGGTTCCTAAATGAGCATTTTTCTCTGTTCCCTCACCACAATCCAGATTCTTTTGGGGAGTTACCAGTACAGTAACCATACCAGGAAGTACTTAATTTATTAAGCTACTGCTTTTCTTTTTATTTTTTTGTTGGCCAGTCCTGGGCCTTGGACTCACGGCCTGAGCACTGTCCCTGCCTTCTTCCCGCTCAAGGCTAGCACTCCTGCCACTTGAGCCACAGCGCCACTTCTGGCCGTTCTCTGTATATGTGGTGCCGGGGAATCGAACCTAGGGGCCTCTTGTATCCGAGGCAGGCACTTTTGCCACTAGGCTATATACCCCAGCCCGCTACTGCTTTTCTTAATCTCAGTGGAGATATTTACTGATAAACAGCTACCTACGCAGCATGTTCATGTCGTTCCTAAATGAGCTTTTATCTCTCTGCCCTCACCACAAATCAGATTCTTCTGAGGAGTTTCCAGTACATTATCCTTTCCCCTGTGTAATTACCTTAAAAAGATCCAGCTGTTTTATTCTCAGAAGGTTTACTCCTGATATAGAACTGCCTACCCCCTTCGTAAGTGCAGGTCCTAAATGAGCTTTATTCTCTGTTCCCTCACCACAATCAGATTCTTTGGGCAGTTACCAGTAGAGTAACCATACCAGGAAGTACTTAATTTATTAAGCTACTGCTTTTCTTAATCTCAGTGGAGATATTTACTGATAAACAGCTACCTACGCAGCATGTTCATGTCGTTCCTAAATGAGCTTTTATCTCTCTCCCCTCACCACAAATCACATTCTTCTGAGGACTTCCCAGTACATTATCCTTTCCCCTGTGAAATTACCTTAACAAGCTCCAGCTGTTTTTATTCTCAGAAGGTTTACTCCCTGATATACAGCTGCCTACCCTATTCGTAAGTGCAGGTCCTAAATGAGCTTTTTTCTCTGTTCCCTCACCACAATCCAGATTCTTTTGGGGAGTTACCAGTACAGTAACCATACCAGGAAGTACTTAATTTATTAAGCTAGTGCTTTTCTTAATCTCAGTGGAGATATTTACTGATAAACAGCTACCTAGGCAGCATGTTCATGTCGTTCCTAAAGGAGCTTTATCTCTCTCCCCTCACCACAAATCAGTTTCTTCTGAGGAGTTCCAAGTACATTATCCTTTCCCCTGTGTAATTACCTTAACAAGCTCCAGCTGTTTTTATTCTCAGAAGGTTTACTCCCTGATATACAGCCGCCTACCCCCTTCGTAAGTGCAGGTCCTAAATGAGCTTTTTTCTCTGTTCCCTCACCACAATCCAGATTCTTTTGTGGAGTTACCAGTACAGTAACCATACCAGGAAGTACTTAATTTATTAAGCTCCTGCTTTTCTTAATCTCCGTGGAGATATTTACTGATAAACAGCTAGCTACGCAGCATGTACATATCGATCCTAAGTGAGCTTTTATCTCTCTCCCCTCACCACAAATCAGATTCTTCTGAGGAGTTCCCAGTACATTATCCTTTCCCCTGTGTAATTACCTTAACAAGCTCCAGCTGTTTTTTTTTCTCAGAAGGTTTACTCCCTGATATACAGCTGCCTACACCCTCTCGTAAGTGCAGGTCCTAAATGAGCTATTTGCTCTGTTCCCTCACCACAATCCAGATTCTTTTGGGGAGTTACCAGTACAGTAACCATTCTAGGAAGTACTTAATTTATTAAGCTACTGCTTTTCTTAATCTCAGTGGAGATATTTACTGATAAACAGCTACCTATGCAGCATGTACATGTCATTCCTAAATGAGCTTTTATCTCTCTCCCCTCACCCACAAATCAGATTCTTCTGAGGAGTTCCCCAGTACATTATCCTTTCCCCTGTGTAATTACCTTAACAAGCTCCAGCTGTTTTTATTCTCAGAAGGTTTACTCCCTGATATACAGCTGCCTACCCCCATCGTAAGTGCAGGTCCTAAATGAGCTTTTTTCTCTGTTCCCTCACCACAAATCAGATTCTTCTGAGGAGTTCCCAGTACATTATCCTTTCCCCTGTGTAATTTCCTTCACAAGCTCCAGCTGTTATTAATTCTCAGAAGGTTTACTCCCTGATATACTGCTGCCTACCCCCTTCGTAAGTGCAGGTCATAAATGAGCTTTTTTCTCTGTTCCCTCACCCACAATCCAGATTCTTTTGGGGAGTTACCAGTACAGTAACCATACCAGGAAGTACTTAATTTATTAAGCTACTGCTTTTCTTAATCTCAGTGCAGATATTTACTGATAAACAGCTACCTACGCAGCATGTTCATGTCGTTCCTAAATGAGCTTTTATCTCTCTGCCCTCAACACAAATCAGATTCTTCTGAGGAGTTCTCAGTACATTATCCTTTCCCCTGTGTAATTACCTTAACAAGCTCCAGCTGTTTTTTATGCTCAGAAGGTTTACTCCCTGATATACAGCTGCCTACCCCCATCGTAAGTGCAGGTCCTAAATGAGCTTTTTTTCTCTGTTCCCTCACCACAAATCAGATTCTTCTGAGGAGTTCCCAGTACATTATCCTTTCCCCTGTGTAATTTCCTTAACAAGCTCCAGCTGTTTTTATTCTCAGAAGGTTTACTCCCTGATATACAGCTGCCTACCCCCTTCGTAATTGCAGGTCCTAAATGAGCTTTTTTCTCTGTTCCCTCACCACAATCCAGATTCTTTTGGGGAGTTACCAGTACAGTAACCATACCAGGAAGTACTTAATTTATTAAGCTACTGCTTTTCTTAATCTCAGTGCAGATATTTACTGATAAACAGCTACCTACGCAGCATGTTCATATCGTTCTTAATGAGCTTTTATCTCTCTCCCCTCACCACAAATCAGATTCTTCTGAGGAGTTCCCTGTACATTATCCTTTCACCTGTGTAATTACCCTTAACAAGCTCCAGCTGTTATTATTCTCAGAAGGTTTACTCCCTGATATACTGATGCCTACCCCCTTCGTAAGTGAAGGTCCCTAAATGAGCTTTTTCTCTGTTCCCTCACCACAATCCAGATTGTTTTGGGGAGTTACCAATACAGTAACCATACCAGGAAGTACTTAATTTATTAAGCTACTGCTTTTCTTAATCTCAGTGGAGATATTTACTGATAAACAGCTACGTACGCAGCATGTTCATGTCGTTCCTAAATGAGCTTTTATCTCTCTCCCCTCACCACAAATCAGATTCTTCTGAGGAGTTCCCAGTACATTATCCTTTCCCCTGTGTAATTACCTGAACAAGATCCAGCTGTTTTTATTCTCAGAAGGTTTACTCCCTGATATACAGCTGCCTACCCCCTTCGTAAGTGCAGGTCCTAAATGAGCTTTTTTCTCTGATCCTCACCACAATCCAGATTGTTTTGGGGAGTTACCAGTACAGTAACCATACCAGGAAGTACTTAATTTATTTAAGCTACTGCTTTTCTTAATCTCAGTGGAGATATTTTCTGATAAACAGCTACCTACGCAGCATGTTCATGTCGTTCCTAAATGAGCTTTTATCTCTCTCCCCTCACCACAAATCAGATTCTTCTGAGGAGTTCCCAGTACATTTATCCTTTCCCCTGTGTAAATACCTTAACAACTCCAGAGGTTTTTATTCTCAGAAGGTTTACTCCCTGATATACAGCTGCCTACCCCCTTCGTAAGTACAGGTCCTAAATGAGCTTTTTTCTCTGTTCCCTCACCACAATCCAGATTCTTTTGGGGAGTTACCAGTACAGTAACCATACAGGAAGTACTTAATTTATTAAGCTATGCTTTTCTTAATCTCAGTGCAGATATTTACTGATAAACAGCTACCTACGCCGCATGTTCATGTCGTCCTAAATGAGCTTTTATCTCTCTCCCCTCACCACAAATCATATTCTTCTGAGGAGTTCCCAGTACATTATAATTTCCCCTGTGTAATTACCTTAACAAGTTCCCAGCTGTTTTTATTCTCAGAAGGTTTACTCCCTGATATACAGCTGCCTACCCCCTTCTTAAGTGCAGGTCCTAAATGAGCTTTTTTCTCTGTTCCCTCACCACAATCCAGATTCTTTTGTGGAGTTACCATTACAGTAACCATTACAGGATGTACTTAATGTATTAAGCTACTGCTTTTCTTAATCTCAGTGGAGATATTTACTGATAAACAGCTACCTACGCAGCATGTTCATGTCGTTCCTAAATGAGCTTTTATCTCTCTGCCCTCACCACTAATCATATTCTTCTGAGGAGTTCCCAGTACATGTTCCTTTCCTCTGGGTAATTACCTTAAAAAGTTTCAGCTGTTTCTATTCTCAGAAGGTTTACTCCCTGATATACAGCTTCCTACCCCCTTCGTAAGTGCAGGTCCTAAATGAGCTTTTTTCTCTGTTTCCTCACCACAATCAAGATTCTTTTGGAGATGTTACCAGTACAGGAACCATACCAGGAAGTACTTAATTTATTAAGCTACTGCTTTTCTTAATCTCAGTGGAGATATTTATTGATAAACAGCTAGCTACGCAGCATGTTCATGTCGTTCCTAAATGAGCTTTATCTCTCCCCTCACTACAAATCAGATTCTTCTGAGGAGTTCCCAGTACAGTATCCTTTCCCATGTTTAATTACCATAACAAGCTCCAGCTGTTTTTATTCTCAGAAGGTTTACTCCATGATATACAGCTGCCTACCCCCCTTCGTAAGTGCAGGTCCTAATGAGCTTTTTTCTCTGTTCCCTCACCACAATCCAGATTCTTTTGGGGAGTTACCAGTACAGTATCCATAGCAGGAAGTACTTAATTTATTATGCTACTGCTTTTCTTAATCTCAGCGGAGATATTTACTGATAAACAGCTACCAACGCAGCATGTTCATGTCGTTCCTAAATGAGCTTTTATCTCTCTCCCCTCACCACAAATCAGATTCTTCTGAGGAGTTCCCAGTACATTATCCTTTTCCCATGTTTAATTACCTTAACAAGCTCCAGCTGTTTTTATTCTCAGAAGGTTTACTCCCTGATATACTGCTGCCTACCCCTTTCTCAAGTGCAGGTCCTAATGAGCTTTTTTCTCTGTTCCCTCACCACAATCCAGATTCTTTGGGGAGTTACCAGTACAGTAACCATACCAGGAAGTATTTAATTTATTAAGCTACTGCTTTTCTTAATCCTCAGTGGAGATATTTACTGATAAACAGCTACCTACGCAGCATGTTCATGTCGTTCCTAAATGAGCTTTTATCTGTCTCCCACTCACCACAAATCAGATTCTTCTGAGGAGGTTCCCAGTACATTATCCTTTCCCCTGTGTAATTACCTTAACAAGCTCAGCTGTTTTTATTCTCAGAAGGTTTACTCCCTGATATACAACTGCCTACCCCCTTCGTATTTGCAGGTCTTAAATGAGCCTTTTTTCTCTGTTCCCCTCACCACAATCCAGATTCTTTGGGGAGTTACCAGTACAGTAACCATACCAGGAAGTACTTAATTTATTAAGCTACTGCTTTTCTGAATCTCAGTGGAGATATTTACTGATAAACAGCTACCTACGCAGCATGTTCATGTCGTTCCTAAATGAGCTTTTATCTCTCTCCCCATCACCACAAATCAGATTCTTCTGAGGAGTTCCCAGTACATTATCCTTTCCCCTGTGTAATTACCTTAACAAGCTCCAGCTGTTATTATTCTCAGAAGGTTTACTCCCTGATATACTGCTGCCTAACCCCTTCGTAAGTGAAGGTCCTAAATGAGCTTTTTTCTCTGTTCCCTCACCACCAATCCAGAATTCTTTTGGGGAGTTACCAGTACAGTATACATACCAGGGAAGTACTTAATTTATTAAGCTACTACTTTTCTCAATCTCAGTGGAGATATTTACTGATAAACAGCTACCTACGCAGCATGTTCATGTCGTTCCTAAATGAGCTTTTATCTCTCTCCCCTCACCACAAATCAGATTCTTCTCAGGAGTTCCGAGTACATTATCCTTTCCCCTGTGTAATTACCTTAACAAGCTCCAGCTGTTTTTATTCTCAGAAGGTTTACTCCCTGATATACTTCTGCCTACCCCCTTCGTAAGTGCAGGTACTAAATGAGCTTTTTTCTCTGTTCCCTCAGCGCAATCCAGATTCTTTTGGGGAGTTAGGAGTACAGTAACCATACCAGGAAGTACTTAATTTATTCAGCTACTGCTTTTCTTAATCTCAGTGGAGATATTTACTGATAAACAGCTACCTACACAGCCATGTTCATGTCGTTCCTAAATGAGCTTTTTATCTCTCTCCCCTCACCACAAATCAGATTCTTCTGAGGAGTTCCCAGTAACATTATCCTTTCCCCTGTGTAATTACTTTAACAAGCTCCAGCTGTTTTTATTCTCAGAAGTTTGCTCCCTGATATACAGCTGACTACCCCTTCGTAAGTGCAGGTCATAAATGAGCTTTTTTCTCTGTTCCCTCACCACAATCCAGATTCTTTTGGGGAGTTACCAGTACAGTAACCATACCAGGAAGTACTTAATTTATTAAGCTACTGCTTTTCTTAATCTCAGTGCAGATATTTACTGATAAACAGCTACCTACGCAGCATATTTATGTCATTCTTAAATGAGCTTTTATCTCTCTGCCCTCACCACAAATCAGATTCGTCTGAGGAGTTCCCAGTACATTATCCTTTCCCCTGTGTAATTACCTTAACAAGCTCCAGGTGTTTTTATTCTCAGAAGGTTTACTCCCTGATATACAGCTGCCTACCCCCTTCGTAAGTGGAGGTCCTAAATGAGCTTTTTTTCTCTGTTCCCTCACCAAAATCCAGATTCTTTTGGGAGATACCAGTACAGTAACCATACCAGGAAGTACTTAATTTATTAAGCTCTGCTTTTCTTAATCTCAGTGCAGATATTTACTGATAAACAGCTACCTACGCCGCATGTTCATGTCGTTCGTAAATGAGCTTTTATCTCTCTCCCCTCACCACAAATCAGATTCTTCTGAGGAGTTCCAGTACATTATCCTTTCCCCTGTGTAATTACCTTAACAAGCTCAGGCTGTTTTTATTCTCAGAAGGTTTACTCCCTGATATACAGCTGCCTACCCCCCTTCGTAAGTGCAGGTCCTAAATGAGCTTTTTTCTCTGTTCCCTCACCACAATCCAGATTCTTTTGTGGATTTACCATTTCAGTAACCATACCAGGAAGTACTTAATTTATTAAGCTACTGCTTTTCTTAATCTCAGTGGAGATATTTACTGATAAACAGCTACGTATGCAGCATGTTCATGTCGTTCATAAATGAGCTTTTATCTCTCTCCCCTCACCACAAATCAGATTCTTCTGAGGAGTTCCCAGTACATTATCCTTTCCCCTGTGTAATTACCTTAACAAGCTCCAGCTGTTATTATTCTCAGAAGGTTTACTCCCTGATATACTGCTGCCTAACCCCTTCGTAAGTGAAGGTCCTAAATGAGCTTTTTTCTCTGTTCCCTCACCACAATCCAGATTCTATTTGGGGAGTTACCAGTACAGTAACCATACCTAGGAAGTACTTAATTTATTAAGCTACTGCTTTTCTTAATCTCAGTGGAGATATTTACTGATAAACAACTACGTATGCAGCATGTTCATGTTGTTCCTATATGAGCTTTTATCTCTCTCCCCTCACACAAATCAGATTCTTCTGAGGAGTTCCCAGTACATTATCCTTTCCCCTGTGCAATTACCTGAACAAGCTCCAGCTGTTTTTATTCCAGAAGGTTTACTCCCTGATATACTGCTGCCTACACCCTTCGTAAGTGCAGGTCCTAAATGAGCTTTTTTCTCTGTTCCCTCACCACAATCCAGATTCTTTTAGGGAGTTACCAGTACAGTATACATACCAGGAAGTACTTAATTTATTAAGCTACTACTTTTCTCAATCTCAGTGGAGATATTTACTGATAAACAGCTACCTACGCAGCATGTTCATGTCGTTCCTAAATGAGCTTTTATCTCTCTCCCCTCACCACAAATCAGATTCTTCTCAGGAGTTCCGAGTACATTATCCTTTCCCCTGTGTAATTACCTTAACAAGCTCCAGCTGTTTTTATTCTCAGAAGGTTTACTCCCTGATATACTGCTGCCTACCCCCTTCGTAAGTGCAGGTACTAAATGAGCTTTTTTCTCTGTTCCCTCAGCGCAATCCAGATTCTTTTGGGGAGTTAGGAGTACAGTAACCATACCAGGAAGTACTTAATTTATTCAGCTACTGCTTTTCTTAATCTCAGTGGAGATATTTACTGATAAACAGCTACCTACACAGCATGTTCATGTCGTTCCTAAATGAGCTTTATCTCTCTCCCCTCACCACAAATCAGATTCTTCTGAGGAGTTCCCAGTACATTATCCTTTCCCCTGTGTAATTACTATAACAAGCTCCAGCTGTTTTTATTCTCAGAAGTTTGCTCCCTGATATACAGCTGACTACCCCTTCGTAAGTGCAGGTCATAAATGAGCTTTTTTCTCTGTTCCCTCACCACAATCCAGATTCTTTTGGGGAGTTACCAGTACAGTAACCATACCAGGAAGTACTTAATTTATTAAGCTACTGCTTTTCTTAATCTCAGTGCAGATATTTACTGATAAACAGCTACCTACGCAGCATATTTATGTCATTCTGAAATGAGCTTTTATCTCTCTGCCCTCACCACAAATCAGATTCGTCTGAGGAGTTCCCAGTACATTATCCTTTCCCCTGTGTATTTACCTTAACAAGCTCAGCTGTTTTTATCTCAGAAGGTTTACTCCCTGATATACAGCTGCCTACCCCCCTTCGTAAGTGGAGGTCCTAAATGAGCTTTTTTCTCTGTTCCCTCACCAAAATCCAGATTCTTTTGGGGAGATACCAGTACAGTAACCATACCAGGAAGTACTTAATTTATTAAGCTATGCTTTTCTAATCTCAGTGCAGATATTTACTGATAAACAGCTACCTACGCCGCATGTTCATGTCGTTCGTAAATGAGCTTTTATCTCTCTCCCCTCCACCACAAATCAGATTCTTCTGAGGAGTTCCCAGTACATTATCCTTTCCCCTGTGTAATTACCTTAACAAGCTCAGGCTGTTTTTATCCTCAGAAGGTTTACTCCCTGATATACAGCTGCCTACCCCCCTTCGTAAGTGCAGGTCCTAAATGAGCTTTTTTCTCTGTTCCCTCACCACAATCCAGATTCTTTTGTGGATTTACCATTTCAGTAACCATACCAGGAAGTGCTTAATTTATTAAGCTACTGCTTTCTTAATCTCAGTGGAGATATTTACTGATAAACAGCTACGTATGCAGCATGTTCATGTCGTTCATAAATGAGCTTTTATCTCTCTCCCCTCACCACAAATCAGATTCTTCTGAGGAGTTCCCAGTACATTATCCTTTCCCCTGTGTAATTACCTTAACAAGTTCCAGCTGTTATTATTCTCAGAAGTTTTTACTCCCTGATATACAGCTGCCTACCCCCTTCGTAAGTGCAGGTCCTTAATGAGCTGTTTTCTCTGTTCCCTCACCACAATCCAGATTCTTTTGGGGAGTTACCAGTACAGTATCCATACCAGGAAGTACTTAATTTATTAAGCTCCTGCTTTTCTTAATCTCAGTGAAGATATTTACTGATAAACAGCTATGTATGCAGCATGTTCATGTCGTTCCTAAATGAGCGTTTATCTTTCTCCCCTCACCACAAATTAGATTCTTCTCAGGACTTCGAGTACATTATCCTTTCCCCTGTGTAATTACCTTAACAAGCTCCAGCTGTTTTTATTCTCAGAAGGTTTACTCCTGATATACAGCTGCCTACCCCCTTCGTAAGTGCAGGTCCTAAATGAGCTTTTTTCTCTGTTCCCTCACCACAATCCAGATTCTTTTGGGGAGTTACCAGTACAGTAACCATACCAGGAAGTACTTAATTTATTAAGCTACTGCTTTTCTGAATCTCAGTGGAGATATTTACTGATAAACAGCTACCTACGCAGCATGTTCATGTCGTTCCTAAATGAGCTTTTATCTCTCTCCCATCACCACAAATCAGATTCTTCTGAGGAGTTCCCAGTACATTATCCTTTCCCCTGTGTAATTACCTTAACAAGCTCCAGCTGTTATTATTCTCAGAAGGTTTACTCCCTGATATACTGCTGCCTAACCCCTTCGTAAGTGAAGGTCCTAAATGAGCTTTTTTCTCTGTTCCCTCACCACAATCCAGATTCTTTTGGGGAGTTACCAGTACAGTAACCATACCCAGGAAGTACTTAATTTATTAAGCTACTGCTTTTCTTAATCTCAGTGGAGATATTTACTGATAAACAACTACGTACGCAGCATGTTCATGTTGTTCCTAAATGAGCTTTTATCTCTCTCCCCTCACCACAAATCAGATTCTTCTGAGAGTTCCCAGTACATTATCCTTTCCCCTGTGCAATTACCTGAACAAGCTCCAGCTGTTTTTATTCCAGAAGGTTTACTCCCTGATATACTGCTGCCTACACCCTTCGTAAGTGCAGGTCCTAAATGAGCTTTTTTCTCTGTTCCCTCACCACAATCCAGATTCTTTTAGGGAGTTACCAGTACAGCATACATACCAGGAAGTACTTAATTTATTAAGCCTACTACTTTTCTCAATCTCAGTGGAGATATTACTGATAAACAGCTACCTACGCAGCATGTTCATGTCGTTCCTAAATGAGCGTTTATCTCTCTCCCCCTCACCACAAATCAGATTCTTCTCAGGAGTTCCGAGTACATTATCCTTTCCCCTGTGTAATTACCTTAACAAGCTCCAGCTGTTTTTATTCTCAGAAGGTTTACTCCCTGATATACTGCTGCCTACCCCCTTCGTAAGTGCAGGTACTAAATGAGCTTTTTTCTCTGTTCCCTCAGCGCAATCCAGATTCTTTTGGGGAGTTAGGAGTACAGTAACCATACCAGGAAGTACTTAATTTATTCAGCTACTGCTTTTCTTAATCTCAGTGGAGATATTTACTGATAAACAGCTACCTACACAGCATGTTCATGTCGTTCCTAAATGAGCTTTTATCTCTCTCCCCCTCACCACAAATCAGATTCTTCTGAGGAGTTCCCAGTACATTATCCTTTCCCCTGTGTAATTACTTTAACAAGCTCTAGCTGTTTTTATTCTCAGAAGGTTTGCTCCCTGATATACAGCTGACTACCCCTTCGTAAGTGCAGGTCCTAAATGAGCTTATTTCTCTGTTCCCTCACCACAATCCAGATTCTTTTGGGGAGTTACCAGTACAGTAACCATACCAGGAAGTACTTAATTTATTAAGCTACTGCTTTTCTGAATCTCAGTGGAGATATTTACTGATAAACAGCTACCTACGCAGCATGTTCATGTCGTTCCTAAAATGAGCTTTTATCTCTCTCCCATCACCACAAATCAGATTCTTCTGAGGAGTTCCCAGTACATTATCCTTTCCCCTGTGTAATTACCTTAACAAGCTCCAGCTGTTATTATTCTCAGAAGGTTTACTCCCTGATATACTGCTACCTAACCCCTTCGTAAGTGAAGGTCCTAAATGAGCTTTTTTCTCTGTTCCCTCACCACAATCCAGATTCTTTTGGGGAGTTACCAGTACAGTAACCATACCAGGAAGTACTTAATTTATTAAGCTACTGCTTTTCTTAATCTCAGTGGAGATATTTACTGATAAACAACTACGTACGCAGCATGTTCATGTTGTTCCTAAATGAGCTTTTATCTCTCTCCCCTCACCACAAATCAGATTCTTCTGAGGAGTTCCCAGTACATTATCCTTTCCCCTGTGCAATTACCTTAACAAGCTCCACTGTTTTTATTCTCAGAAGGTTTACTCCCTGATATACAGCTCCCTACCCCCTTCGTAAGTGCAGGTCCTAAATGAGCTTTGATCTCTGTTCCCTCACCACAATCCAGATTCTTTTGGGAGTTACCAGTACAGTAACAATACCAGGAAGTACTTAATTTATTAAGCTACTGCTTTTTTTAATCTCATTGGAGATATTTACTGATAAACAGCTACCTACGCAGCATGTTCATGTCGTTCCTAAATGAGCTTTTATCTCTCTCCCCTCACCACAAATCAGATTCTTCTGAGGATTTCCCAGTACATTATCCTTTCCCCTGTGTAAATAGCTTAACAAGCTCCAGCTGTTTTTTTTTTTTTTTTTTTTTTTGGCCAGTCGTGGGCCATGGACCTCAGGGCCTGAGCACTGTCCCTGGCTTCTTCCCGCTCAAGGCTAGCACTCTGACACTTGAGCCACAGCGCCGCTTCTGGCCGTTTTCTGTATATGTGGTGCTGGGGAATCGAACCTAGGGCCTCGTGTATCCGAGGCAGGCACTCTTGCCACTAGGCTATATCCCCAGCCCAGCTCCAGCTGTTTTTATCCTCAGAAGGTTTACTCCCTGATATACCGCTGCCTACCCCCTTCGTAAGTGCAGGTCATAATGAGCTTTTATTTCTCTCCTCTCACCACAAATCAGATTCTTCTGAGGAGTTCCCAGTACATTAACCTTTCCCCCTGTGTAATTACCTTAACTAGCTCCAGCTCTTTTTATTCTCAGAAGGTTTACTCCCTGATATACAGCTGCCTAACCCCTTCGTAAGGGCAGGTCCTAAATGAGCTTTTTTCTCTGTTCCCTCACCACAATCCAGATTGTTTTGGGGAGGTACCAGTACAGTAACCATACCAGGAAGTACTTAATTTATTAAGCTACTGCTTTTCTTAATCTCAGTGGAGATATTTTCTGATAAACAGCTACCTACGCAGCATGTTCATGTCGTTCCTAAATGAGCTTTTATCTCTCTCCCCTCACCACAAATCAGATTCTTCTGAGCAGTTCCCAGTACATTATCCTTTCCCTGTGTAATTACCTTAACAAGCTCCAGGTGTTTTTATTCTCAGAAGGTTTACTCCCTGATATACAACTGCCTACCCCCTTCGTAAGTGCAGGTCCTAAATGAGCTTTTTTTCTCTGTTCCCTCACCACAATCCAGATTCTTTTGGGTGTTACCAGTACAGTAACCATACCAGGAAGTACTTAATTTATTAAGCTACTGCTTTTTTTAATCTCAGTGGAGATATTTACTGATAAACAGCTACCTACGCAGCATGTTCATGTCGTTCCTAAATGAGCTTTTATCTCTCTCCCCTCACCAAAAATGAGATTCTTCTGAAGGAGTTCTCAGTACATTATCCTTTCCCCTGTGTAATTACCTTAACAAGCTCCAGCTGTTTTTTTCTCAGAAGGTTTACTCCCTGATATACAGCTGCCTACCCCCTTTGTAAGTCCCAGGTCATAAATGAGCTTTGTTCTCTGTTCCCTCACCACAATCCAGAGTCTTTTGGGGAGTTACCAGTACAGTAACCATACAGGCAGTACTTAATTTATTAAGCTACTGCTTTTCTTAATCTCTGTGAGATATTTACTGATAAACAGCTACCTACGCAGCAAGTTCTTGTCGTTCCTAAATGAGCTTTTATCTCTCCTCTCCCCTCACCACAAATCAGATTCTTCTGAGTAGTTCCCAGAACATTATCCTTTCCCCTGTGTAATTACCTTAACAAGCTCCCGCTGTTTTTATTCTTCAGAAGTTTACTCCCTGATATAAGGACTGCCTACCCACTTCCTAAGTGCAGGTCCTAAATGAGCTTTTTTCTCTGTTCCCTCACCACAATCCAGATTCTTTTGGGAGTTACCAGTACAGTAACCATACCAGGAAGTACTTAATTTATTAAGCTACTGCTTTTTTTAATCTCATTGGAGATATTTACTGATAAAAAGCTACCTACGCAGCATGTTCATGTCGTTCCTAAATGAGCTTTTATCTCTCTCCCCTCACCACAAATCAGATTCTTCTGAGGAGTTCCCAGTACATTATCCTTTCCCCTGTGTAATTACCTTAACAAGCTCCAGCTGTTTTTTATTCTCAGAAGGTTTACTCCCTGATATACAGCTGCCTACCCCCTTCGTTAGTGCAGGTCCTAAATGAGCTCTTTTCTCTGTTTCCCTCACCACAATCCAGATTCTTTTTGGGAGTTACCAGTACAGTAACCATACCAGGAAGTACTTATTTATTAAGCTACTGCTTTTTCTTAATCTCAGTGGAGATATTTACTGATAAACAGCTACCTACGCAGCATGTTCATGTCTTTCCTAATGAGCTTTATCTCTCTCCTCACCACAAATCAAATTCTTCTGAGGAGTTCCCAGTACATTATCCTTTCCCCTGTGTAATTACCTTAACAAGCTCCAGCTGTTTTTATTCTCAGAAGGTTTACTCCCTGAAAACAGCCGCCAACCCCTTCGTAAGTGCAGGTCCTAAATGAGCTTTTTTCTCTGTTCCCTCACCACAATCCAGATTCTTTTGGGAGTTACCAGTAC
>NW_025955973.1:0-33668 GCF_023159225.1 Perognathus longimembris pacificus | reverse complement strand
GAGCTTGTTAAGTAATTACACAGGGGAAAAGATGAAGTACTGGGAACTCCTCAGAAGAATCTGATTTGTGGTGAGGGGAGAGAGATAAAAGCTCATTTAGGAACGACATGAATATACTGCGTAGGTAGGTGTGTATCAGTAAATATCTCCACTGAGATTAAGAAAAGCAGTAGCTTAATAAATTAAGTACTTCCTGGTATGGTTACTGTACTGGTTACTCCCCAAAAAGAATCTGGATTGTGGTGAGGGAACAGAGAAAAAAGCTCATTTAGGACCTGCACTTACGAAGGGGTTAGGCAGCTGTATATCAGGGAGTAAACCTTCTGAGAATAAAAACAGCTGGAGCTTGTTAAGGTAATTACACAGGGGAAAGGATAATGTACTGGGAACTCCTCAGAAGAATCTCATTTGTGGTGAAGGGAGAGAGATAAAAGCTCATTTAGGAACGACATGAACATGCTGCGTACGTAGCTGTTTATCAGTAAATATCTCCACTGAGATTAAGAAAGCAGTAGCTTAATAAATTAAGTAATTCCTGGTATGGTTACTCTACTGGTCACTACCCAAAAGAATCTGGATTGTGGTGACGGAACAGAAAAAAAAGCTCATTTAGGACCTGCACTTACGAAGGGGGTAGGCAGCTGTATATCAGGGATTAAACCTTCTGAGAATAAAAACAGCTGGAGCTTGTTAAGGTAATTACACAGGGGAAAGGATAATGTACTGGGAACTCCTCAGAAGAATCGGATTTGTGGTGAGGGGAGAGAGATAAAAGCTCATTTAGGAACGACATGAACATGCTGCGTAGGTAGCTGTTTATCAGTAAATATCTCCATTGAGATTAAGAAAATCAGTAGCTTAATAAATTAAGTACTTCCTGGTATAGTTACTGTACTGGTAACTCCCCAAAAGAATGTGGATTGTGGGGAGTGAACAGAGAAAAAAGCTCATGAAGGACCTGCACTTACGAAGGGGTTAGGCAGCTGTATATCAGGGAGTAAACCTTCTGAGAATAAAAACAGCTGGAGCTTGCTAAGGTAATTACACAGGGGAAAGGATAGTGTACAGGGAACTCCTCAGAAGAATCTGATTTGTGGTGAGGGGAGAGTGATAAAAGCTCATTTAGGAACGACATGAACATGCTGCGTAGGTTGCTGTTTATCAGTAAATATCTCCACTGAGATTAAGAAAAGCAGTAGCTTAATAAATTAAGTACTTCCTGGTATGGTTACTGTACTGGTAACTCCCCAAAAGAGTCTGGATTGTGGTGAGGGAACAGAGAAAAAAGCTCATTTAGACCTGCACTTACGAAGGGGGTGGGCAACTGTATATCAGGGAGTAAACCTTCTGAGAATAAAAACAGCTGGAACTTGTTAAGGTAATTACACAGGGGAAACTATAATGTACTGGGAACTCCTCAGACGAAACTGATTTGTGTTGAGGGGAGAGAGATAAAAGCTCATTTAGGAACGACATGAACATGCTGCGTAGGTAGCTGTTTATCAGTAAATATCTCCACTGAGATTAAGAAAGGCAGTATCTTAATAAATTAAGTTCTTCCTTGTATGGTTACTGTACTGGTAACTCCCCAAAAGAATCTGGATTGTGGTGAGGGAACGGAGAAAAAAGCTCATTTAGGACCTGCACTTACGAAGGGGTAGGCAGCTGTATATCAGGGAGTAAACCTTCTGAGAATAAAAACAGCTGGAGCTTGTTAAGGTAATTACACAGGGGAAAGGATAATCTACTAGGAACTCCTCAGAAGAATCTGATTTATGGGGAGGGGAGAGAGATAAAAGCTCATTTAGGAACGACATGGACATGCTGCGTAGGTAGCTGTTTATCAGTAAATATCTCCACTGAGATTATGAAAACCAGTAGCTTAATAAATTAAGTACTTCCTGGTATGGTTACTGTACTGGTAACTCCCCAAAAGAATCTGGATTGTGGTGAGGGAACGGGGAAAAAAGCTCATTTAGGACCTGCACTTACGAAGGGGTAGGCAGCTGTATATCAGGGAGTAAAACTTCTGAGAATAAAAACAGCTGGAGCTTGTTAAGGTAATTACACAGGGGAAAGGATAATCTACTAGGAACTCCTCAGAAGAATCTGATTTATGGGGAGGGGAGAGAGATAAAAGCTCATTTAGGAACGACATGGACATGCTGCGTAGGTAGCTGTTTATCAGCAAATATCTCCACTGAGATTATGAAAACCAGTAGCTTAATGAATTAAGTACTTCCTGGTATGGTTATTGTACTGGTAACTCCCCAAAAGAATCTGGATTGTGGTGAGGGAACAGAGAAAAAAGCTCATTTAGGACCTGCACTTACGAAGGGGGTAGGCAGCTGTATATCAGGGAGTATCGCTTCTTAGAATAAAAACAGCTGGAGATTGTTAAGGTAATTACACAAGATAAAGGATAATGTACTGGGAACTCCTCAGAAGAATCTGATTTGTGGTGAGGGGAGAGAGATAAAAGCTCATTTAGGAACGACATGAACATGCTGCGTAGGTAGCTGTTTATCAGTAAATATCTCCACTGAGATTAAGAAAAGCAGTAGCTTAATAAATTAAGTACTTCCTGGTATGGTTACTGTACTGGTAACTCCCCAAAAGAATCTGGATTGTGGTGAGGGAATAGAGAAAAAAGCTCATTGAGGACCTGCACTTACGAAGGTGGTAGGCAGCTGTATATCAGGGAGTAAACCTTCTGAGAATAAAAACAGCTGGAGCTTGTTAAGGTAATTACACAGGGGAAAAGATGAAGTCCTGGGAACTCCTCAGAAGAATCTGATTTCTGGTGAGGGGAGAGAGATAAAAGCTCATTTAGGAACGACATGAACAAGCTGCGTAGGTAGGTGTGTATCAGTAAATATCTCCACTGAGATTAAGAAAAGCAGTAGCTTAATAAATTAAGTACTTCCTGGTAGGATTACTGTACTGGTAACTCCACAAAAGAATCTGGATTGTGGTGAGGGAACAGAGAAAAAAGCTCATTTAGGACCTGCACTTACGAAGCGGGTAGGCAGCTGTATATCAGGGAGTAAACCTTCTGAGAATAAAAACAGCTGGAGCTTGTTAAGGTAATTACACAGGGGAAAGGATAAAATACTGGGAACTCCTCAGAAGAATCTGATTTGTGGTGAGGGGAGAGAGATAAAAGCTCATTTAGGAACGACATGAACATGCTGCATACGTAGCTGTTTATCAGTAAATATCTCCACTGAGATTAAGAAAAGCAGTATTTTAATAAATTAATTACTTCCTGGTATGGTTACTATACTGGTAACTCCCCAAAAGAATCTGGATTGTGGTGAGGGAACAGAGAAAAAAGCTCATTTAGGACCTGCACTTACGAAGGGGGTAGGCAGCTGTATATCAGGGAGTATCCCTTCTAGGAATAAAAGCAGCTGGAGCTTGTTAAGGTAATTACACAGGGAAAAGGATAATGTACTGGGAAATCCTCAGAAGAATCTGATTTGTGGTGAGGGGAGAGAGATAAAAGCTCATTTAGGAACGACATGAACATGCTGCGTAGGTAGCTGTTTATCAGTAAATATCTCCAGTGAGATTAAGAAAAGCAGTAGCTTAATAAATTAAGTACTTCCTGGTATGGTTACTGTACTGGTAACTCCCCAAAATGAATCTGGATTGTCGAGAGGGAACAGAGAAAAAAGCTCATTTAGGACCTTCACTTACGAAGGGCGTAGGCAGTTGTATATCAGGAAGTAAACCTTCTGAGAATAAAAACAGATGGAGCTTGTTAAGGTAATTACACAGGGGAAAGGATAATGTACTGGGAACTCCTCAGAAGAATCTGATTTGTGATGAGGGGAGAGAGATAAAAGCTCATTTAGGAACGACATGAACATGCTGCGTAGGTAGCTGTTTATCAGTAAATATCTCCACTGAGATTAAGAAAAGCAGTAGCTTAATAAATTAAGTACTTCCTGGTATGGTTACTGTACTGGTAACTCCCCAAAAGAATCTGGATTGTGGTGAGGGAATAGAGAAAAAAGCTCATTTAGGACCTGCAATTACGAAGGTGGTAGGCAGCTGTATATCAGGGAGTAAACCTTCTAAGAATAAAAACAGCTGGAGCTTGTTAAGGTAATTACACAGGGGAAAAGATGAAGTACTGGGAACTCCTCAGAAGAATCTGATTTGTGGTGAGGGGAGAGAGATAAAAGCTCATTTAGGAACGACATGAATATACTGCGTAGGTAGGTGTGTATCAGTAAATATCTCCACTGAGATTAAGAAAAGCAGTAGCTTAATAAATTAAGTACTTCCTGGTATGGTTACTGTACTGGTTACTCCCCAAAAGAATCTGGATTGTGGTGAGGGAACAGAGAAAAAAGCTCATTTAGGACCTGCACTTACGAAGGGGTTAGGCAGCTGTATATCAGGGAGTAAACCTTCTGAGAATAAAAACAGCTGGAGCTTGTTAAGGTAATTACACAGGGGAAAGGATAATGTACTGGGAACTCCTCAGAAGAATCTCATTTGTGGTGAAGGGAGAGAGATAAAAGCTCATTTAGGAACGACATGAACATGCTGCGTACGTAGCTGTTTATCAGTAAATATCTCCACTGAGATTAAGAAAAGCAGTAGCTTAATAAATTAAGTAAATCCTGGTATGGTTACTCTACTGGTCACTACCCAAAAGAATCTGGATTGTGGTGACGGAAGAGAAAAAAAAGCTCATTTAGGACCTGCACTTACGAAGGGGGTAGGCAGCTGTATATCAGGGAGTAAACCTTCTCAGAATAAAAACAGCTGGAGCTTGTTAAGGTAATTACACAGGGGAAAGGATAATGTCCTGGAAACTCCTCAGAAGAATCTGATTTGTGGTGAGGGGAGAGAGATAAAAGCTCATTTAGGAACGACATAAACATGCTGCGTAGGTAGCTGTTTATCAGTAAATATCTCCACTGAGATTAAGAAAAGCTGTAGCTTAATAAACTAAGTACTTCCTGGTATGGTTACTGTACTGGTAACTCCCCAAAAGAATCTGGATTGTGGTGAGGGAACAGAGAAAAAAGCACATTTAGGAATTGCACTTACGAAGGGGGTAGGCAGCTGTATATCAGGGAGTAAACCTTCGGAGAATAAAAACAGCTGGAGCTTGTTAAGGTAATTACACAGGGGAAAGGATAATGTACTGGGAACTCCTCAGAAGAATCTGATTTCTGGTGAGGTGAGAGAGATAAAAGCTCATTTAGGAACGACATAAACATGCTTCGTAGGTAGCTGTTTATCAGTAAATATCTCCCCTGAGATTAAGAAAAGCAGTAGCTTAATAAATTAAGTACCTCCTGGTATGGTTACTGTACTGGTAACTCCCCAAAAGAATCTGGATTGTGGTGAGGGAACAGAGAAAAAAGCTCATTTAGGACCTGCACATACGGAGGGTGTAGGCAGCTGTATATCAGGGAGTAAACCTTCTGAGAATAAAAACAGCTGGAGCTTCTTAAGGTAATTACACAGGGGAAAGGATAATGTACTGGGAACTCCTCAGAAGAATCTCATTTGTGGTGAGGGGAGAGAGATAAAAGCTCATTTAGGAACGACATGAACATGCTGCGTAGGTATCTGTTTATCAGTAAATACCTCCACTGAGATTAAGAAAAGCAGTAGCTTAATAAATTAACAACTTCCTGGTATGGTTACTGTACTGGTCATTCCCCAAAAGAATCTGGATTGTGGTGAGGGAACAGAGAAAAAAGCTCATTTAGGACCTGCACATGGAAGGGGGTAGGCAGCTGTATATCAGGGAGTAAACCTGCTGAGAATAAAAACAGCTGGAGCTTGTTAAGGTAATTACACAGGGGAAAGGATAATGTACTGGGAACTCCTCAGAAGAATCGGATTTGTGGTGAGGGGAGAGAGATAAAAGCTCATATAGGAACGACATGAACATGCTGCGTAGGTAGCTGTTTATCAGTAAATATCTCCACTGAGATTAAGAAAAGCAGTAGCTTAATAAATTAAGTACTTCCTGTTATGGTTACTGTACTTGTAACTCCCCAAAAGAATCTGGATTGTGGTGAGGGAACAGAGAAAAAAGCTCATTTAGAACCTGCACTTACGAAGGGGGTAGGCAGCTGTATATCAGGGAGTAAACCTTCTGAGAATAAAAACAGCTGGAGCTTTTTAAGGGAATTCCACAGGGGAAAGGATAATGTACTGGGAACTCCTCAGAAGAATCGGATTTGTGGTGAGGGGAGAGAGATAAAAGCTCATTTAGGAACGACATGTACATGCTGCGTATGTAGCTGTTTATCAGTAAATATCTCCACTGAGATTAAGAAAAGCAGTAGCTTAATAAATTAAGTACTTCCTGGTATGGTTACTGTACTGGTAATTCCCCAAAAGAATCTGGATTGTGGTGAGGGAACAGAGAAAAAAGCTCATTTAGAACCTGCACTTACGAAGGGGGTAGGCAGCTGTATATCAGGGAGTAAACCTTCTGAGAATAAAAATAGCTGGAGCTTTTTAAGGTAATTCCACAGGGGAAAGGATAATGTACTGGAAACTCCTCAGAAGAATCGGATTTGTGGTGAGGGGAGAGAGATAAAACCTCATTTAGTAACGACATGTATATACTGCGTAGGTAGGTGTGTATCAGTAAATATCTCCACTGAGATTAAGAAAAGCAGTAGCTTAATAAATTAAGTACTTCCTGGTATGGTTACTGTACTGGTTACTCCCCAAAAGAATCTGGATTGTGGTGAGGGAACAGAGAAAAAAGCTCATTTAGGACCTGCACTTACGAAGGGGTTAGGCAGCTGTATATCAGGGAGTAAACCTTCTGAGAATAAAAACAGCTGGAGCTTGTTAAGGTAATTACACAGGGGAAAGGATAATGTACTGGGAACTCCTCAGAAGAATCTCATTTGTGGTGAAGGGAGAGAGATAAAAGCTCATTTAGGAACGACATGAACATGCTGCGTACGTAGCTGTTTATCAGTAAATATCTCCACTGAGATTAAGAAAAGCAGTAGCTTAATAAATTAAGTAATTCCTGGTATGGTTACTCTACTGGTCACTACCCAAAAGAATCTGGATTGTGGTGAGGGAACAGAAAAAAAAGCTCATTATGACCTGCACTTACGAAGGGGGTAGGCAGCTGTATATCAGGGAGTAAACCTTCTCAGAATAAAAACGGCTGGAGCTTGTTAATGTAATTACACAGGGGAAAGGATAATGTCCTGGAAACTCCTCAGAAGAATCTGATTTGTGGTGAGGGGAGAGAGATAAAAGCTCATTTAGGAACGACATAAACATGCTGCGTAGGTAGCTGTTTATCAGTAAATATCTCCACTGAGATTAAGAAAAGCTGTAGCTTAATAAATTAAGTACTTCCTGGTATGGTTACTGTTCTGGTAACTCCCCAAAAGAATCTGGATTGTGGTGAGGGAACAGAGAAAAAAGCACATTTAGGAATTGCACTTACGAAGGGGGTAGGCAGCTGTATATCAGGGAGTAAACCTTCGGAGAATAAAAACAGCTGGAGCTTGTTAAGGTAATTACACAGGGGAAAAGATGAAGTACTGGGAACTCCTCAGAAGAATCTGATTTGTGGTGAGGGGAGAGAGATAAAAGCTCATTTAGGAACGACATGAATATACTGCGTAGGTAGGTGTGTATCAGTAAATATCTCCACTGAGATTAAGAAAAGCAGTAGCTTAATAAATTAAGTACTTCCTGGTATGGTTACTGTACTGGTTACTCCCCAAAAGAATCTGGATTGTGGTGAGGGAACAGAGAAAAAAGCTCATTTAGGACCTGCACATACGGAGGGTGTAGGCAGCTGTATATCAGGGAGTAAACCTTCTGAGAATAAAAACAGCTGGAGCTTGTTAAGGTAATTACACAGGGGAAAGGATAATGTACTGGGAACTCCTCAGAAGAATCTCATTTGTGGTGAAGGGAGAGAGATAAAAGCTCATTTAGGAACGACATGAACATGCTGCGTACGTAGCTGTTTATCAGTAAATATCTCCACTGAGATTAAGAAAAGCAGTAGCTTAATAAATTAAGTAATTCCTGGTATGGTTACTCTACTGGTCACTACCCAAAAGAATCTGGATTGTGGTGACGGAACAGAAAAAAAAGCTCATTTAGGACCTGCACTTACGAAGGGGGTAGGCAGCTGTATATCAGGGAGTAAACCTTCTCAGAATAAAAACAGCTGGAGCTTGTTAAGGTAATTACACAGGGGAAAGGATAATGTCCTGGAAACTCCTCAGAAGAATCTGATTTGTGGTGAGGGGAGAGAGATAAAAGCTCATTTAGGAACGACATAAACATGCTGCGTAGGTAGCTGTTTATCAGTAAATATCTCCACTGAGATTAAGAAAAGCTGTAGCTTAATAAACTAAGTACTTCCTGGTATGGTTACTGTACTGGTAACTCCCCAAAAGAATCTGGATTGTGGTGAGGGAACAGAGAAAAAAGCACATTTAGGAATTGCACTTACGAAGGGGGTAGGCAGCTGTATATCAGGGAGTAAACCTTCGGAGAATAAAAACAGCTGGAGCTTGTTAAGGTAATTACACAGGGGAAAGGATAATGTACTGGGAACTCCTCAGAAGAATCTGATTTCTGGTGAGGTGAGAGAGATAAAAGCTCATTTAGGAACGACATAAACATGCTTCGTAGGTAGCTGTTTATCAGTAAATATCTCCCCTGAGATTAAGAAAAGCAGTAGCTTAATAAATTAAGTACCTCCTGGTATGGTTACTGTACTGGTAACTCCCCAAAAGAATCTGGATTGTGGTGAGGGAACAGAGAAAAAAGCTCATTTAGGACCTGCACATACGGAGGGTGTAGGCAGCTGTATATCAGGGAGTAAACCTTCTGAGAATAAAAACAGCTGGAGCTTCTTAAGGTAATTACACAGGGGAAAGGATAATGTACTGGGAACTCCTCAGAAGAATCTCATTTGTGGTGAGGGGAGAGAGATAAAAGCTCATTTAGGAACGACATGAACATGCTGCGTAGGTATCTGTTTATCAGTAAATACCTCCACTGAGATTAAGAAAAGCAGTAGCTTAATAAATTAACAACTTCCTGGTATGGTTACTGTACTGGTCATTCCCCAAAAGAATCTGGATTGTGGTGAGGGAACAGAGAAAAAAGCTCATTTAGGACCTGCACATGGAAGGGGGTAGGCAGCTGTATATCAGGGAGTAAACCTGCTGAGAATAAAAACAGCTGGAGCTTGTTAAGGTAATTACACCGGGGAAAGGATAATGTACTGGGAACTCCTCAGAAGAATCGGATTTGTGGTGAGGGGAGAGAGATATAAGCTCATATAGGAACGACATGAACATGCTGCGTAGGTAGCTGTTTATCAGTAAATATCTCCACTGAGATTAAGAAAAGCAGTAGCTTAATAAATTAAGTACTTCCTGTTATGGTTACTGTACTTGTAACTCCCCAAAAGAATCTGGATTGTGGTGAGGGAACAGAGAAAAAAGCTCATTTAGAACCTGCACTTACGAAGGGGGTAGGCAGCTGTATATCAGGGAGTAAACCTTCTGAGAATAAAAACAGCTGGAGCTTTTTAAGGGAATTCCACAGGGGAAAGGATAATGTACTGGGAACTCCTCAGAAGAATCTCATTTGTGGTGAAGGGAGAGAGATAAAAGCTCATTTAGGAACGACATGAACATGCTGCGTACGTAGCTGTTTATCAGTAAATATCTCCACTGAGATTAAGAAAAGCAGTAGCTTAATAAATTAAGTAATTCCTGGTATGGTTACTCTACTGGTCACTACCCAAAAGAATCTGGATTGTGGTGAGGGAACAGAAAAAAAAGCTCATTTAGGACCTGCACTTACGAAGGGGGTAGGCAGCTGTATATCAGGGAGTAAACCTTCTCAGAATAAAAACGGCTGGAGCTTGTTAATGTAATTACACAGGGGAAAGGATAATGTCCTGGAAACTCCTCAGAAGAATCTGATTTGTGGTGAGGGGAGAGAGATAAAAGCTCATTTAGGAACGACATAAACATGCTGCGTAGGTAGCTGTTTATCAGTAAATATCTCCACTGAGATTAAGAAAAGCTGTAGCTTAATAAATTAAGTACTTCCTGGTATGGTTACTGTACTGGTAACTCCCCAAAAGAATCTGGATTGTGGTGAGGGAACAGAGAAAAAAGCACATTTAGGAATTGCACTTACGAAGGGGGTAGGCAGCTGTATATCAGGGAGTAAACCTTCGGAGAATAAAAACAGCTGGAGCTTGTTAAGGTAATTACACAGGGGAAAGGATAATGTACTGGGAACTCCTCAGAAGAATCTGATTTCTGGTGAGGTGAGAGAGATAAAAGCTCATTTAGGAACGACATAAACATGCTTCGTAGGTAGCTGTTTATCAGTAAATATCTCCACTGAGATTAAGAAAAGCAGTAGCTTAATAAATTAAGTACCTCCTGGTATGGTTACTGTACTGGTAACTCCCCAAAAGAATCTGGATTGTGGTGAGGGAACAGAGAAAAAAGCTCATTTAGGACCTGCACATACGGAGGGTGTAGGCAGCTGTATATCAGGGAGTAAACCTTCTGAGAATAAAAACAGCTGGAGCTTGTTAAGGTAATTACACAGGGGAAAGGATAATGTACTGGGAACTCCTCAGAAGAATCTCATTTGTGGTGAGGGGAGAGAGATAAAAGCTCATTTAGGAACGACATGAACATGCTGCGTAGGTATCTGTTTATCAGTAAATACCTCCACTGAGATTAAGAAAAGCAGTAGCTTAATAAATTAACAACTTCCTGGTATGGTTACTGTACTGGTCATTCCCCAAAAGAATCTGGATTGTGGTGAGGGAACAGAGAAAAAAGCTCATTTAGGACCTGCACATGGAAGGGGGTAGGCAGCTGTATATCAGGGAGTAAACCTGCTGAGAATAAAAACAGCTGGAGCTTGTTAAGGTAATTACACAGGGGAAAGGATAATGTACTGGGAACCCCTCAGAAGAATCGGATTTGTGGTGAGGGGATAGAGATAAAAGCTCATATAGTAACGACATGAACATGCTGCGTAGGTAGCTGTTTATCAGTAAATATCTCCACTGAGATTAAGAAAAGCAGTAGCTTAATAAATTAAGTACTTCCTGGTTTGGTTACTGTACTGGTCACTCCCCAAAAGAATCTGGATTTTGGTGAGGGAACAGAGAAAAAAGTTCATTTAGGACCTGCACTTACGAAGGGGGTAGGCAGCTGTATGTCAGGGAGTAAAACTTCTCAGAATAAATACAGCTGGAGCTTGTTAAGGTAATTACAGGGAAAAGGATAATGTACTGGGAACTCCTCAGAAGAATCTGATTTGTGGTGAGGGGAGAGAGATAAAAGCTCATTTAGGAACGACATGAACATGCTGCGTAGGTAGCTGTTTATCAGTAAATATCTCCACTGAGATTAAGAAAAGCTGTAGCTTAATAAATTAAGTACTTCCTGGTATGGTTACTGTACTGGTAACTCCCCAAAAGAATCTGGATTGTGGTGAGGGAACAGAGAAAAAAGCACATTCAGGACCTGCACTTACGAAGGGGGTAGTCATCTGTATATCAGGGACTAAACCTTCTGAGAATAAAAACAGCTGGAGCTTGTTAAGATAATTACACAGGGGAAAGGATAATGTACTGGGAACTCCTCAGAAGAATCTGATTTCTGGTGAGGTGAGAGAGATAAAAGCTCATTTAGGAACGACATGAACATGCTGCGTAGGTAGCTGTTTATCAGTAAATATCTCCACTGAGTTTAAGAAAAGCAGTAGCTTAATAAATTAAGTACTTCCTGGTATGGTTACTGTACTGGTAACTCCCCAAAAGAATCTGGATTGTGGTGAGGGAACAGAGAAAAAAGCTCATTTAGGACCTGCACTTACCAAGGGGGTAGGCAGCTGTATATCAGGGAGTAAACCTTCTGAGAATAAAAACAGCTGGAGTTTCTCAAGTTAATTACACAGGGGAAAGGATAATGTACTGCGAACTCCTCAGAAGAATCTCATTTGTGGTGAGGCGAGAGAGATAAAAGCTCATTAAGAACGACATGAACATGCTGCGTAGGTATCTGTTTATCAGTAAATATCTCCACTGAGATTAAGAAAAGCAGTAGCTTAATAAATTAAGTACTTCCTGATATGGTTACTGTACTGGTCACTCCCCAAAAGAATCTGGATTGTGGTGAGGGAACAGAGAAAAAAGCTCATTTAGGACCTGCACTTAGGAAGGGGGTAGGCAGCTGTATATCACGGGTAAACCTTCTGAGAATAAAAACAGCTGGAGCGTGTTAAGGTAATTGCACAGGGGAAAGGATAATGTACTGGGAACTCCTCCGAAGAATCGGATTTGTGGTGAGGGGAGAGAGATAAAAGCTCATTTAGGAACGACATGAACATGCTGCGTAGGTAGCTGTTTATCAGTAAATATCTCCACTGAGATTAAGAAAAGCAGTAGCTTAATAAATTAAGTACTTCCTGGTATGGTTACTGTACTGGTAACTCTCCAAAAGAATCTGGATTGTTGTGAGGGAACAGAGAAAAAAGCTCATTTAGGACCTGCACTTACGAAGGGGGTAGGCAGCTGTATATCACGGAGTAAACCTACTGAGAATAAAAACAGCTGGAGCTTGTTAAGGTAATAACACAGGGGAAAGGATAATGTACTGGGAACTCCTCAGAAGAATCTGATTTGTGGTGAGGGGAGAGAGATAAAAGCTCATTTAGGAACGACATGAACATGCTGCGTAGGTAGCTGTTTATCAGTAAATATCTCCACTGAGATTAAGAAAAGCAGTAGCTTAATAAATTAAGTACTTCCTGGTATGGTTACTGTACTGGTAACTCCCCAAAAGAATCTGGATTGTGGTGAGGGAACAGAGAAAAAAGCTCATTTAGGACCTGCACTTACGAAGGGGGTAGGCAGCTGTATATCAGGGAGTAAACCTTCTGAGAATAAAAACAGCTGGAGATTGTTAAGGTAATTACACAGGGGAATGATAATGTACTGGGAACTCCTCAGAAGAATCTGATTTGTGGTGAGGGCCGAGAGATAAAAGCTCATTTAGGAACGACATGAACATGCTGCGTAGGTAGCTGTTTATCAGTAAATATCTCCACTGAGATTAAGAAAAGCAGTAGCTTAATAAATTAAGTACTTCCTGGTATGGTTACTGTACTGGTAACTCCCCAAAAGAATCTGGATTGTGGTGAGGGAACAGAGAAAAAAGCTCATTTAGGACCTGCACTTACGAAGGGGGTAGGCAGCTGTATATCAGGGAGGAAACCTTCTGAGAATAAAAACAGCTGGAGCTTGTTAAGGTAATTACACAGGAAAAAGGATAATGTACTGGGAACTCTTCAGAAGAATCTGATTTGTGCTGAGGGCAGAGAGATAAAAGCTCATTTAGGAACGACATGAACATGCTGCGTAGGTAGCTGTTTATCAGTAAATATCTCCACTGAGATTAAGAAAAGAAGTAGCTTAATAAATTAAGTATTTCCTGGTATGGTTACTGTACTGGTAACTCCCCAAAAGAATCTGGATTGTGGTGAGGGAACAGAGAAAAAAGCTCATTTAGGACCTGCACTTACGAAGGGGGTAGGCAGCTGTATATCAGGGAGTAAACCTTCTGAGAATAAAAACAGCTGGAGCTTGTTAAGGTAATTACACAGGAGAAAGGATAATGTACTGGGAACTCCTCAGAAGAATCTGATTGGTGGTGAGGGCAGAGAGATAAAAGCTCGTTTAGGAACGACATGAACATGCTGCGTAGGTAGCTGTTTATCAGTAAATATCTCCACTGAGATTAAGAAAAGCAGTAGCTTAATAAATTAAGTACTTCCTGGTATGGTTACTGTACTGGTAACTCCCCAAAAGAATCTGGATTGTGGTGAGGGAACAGAGAAAAAAGCTCATTTAGGACCTGCACTTACGAAGGGGGTAGGCAGCTGTATATCAGGGAGTACACCTTCTGAGAATAAAAACAGCTGGAGCTTGTTAAGGTAATTACACAGGGGAAAGGATAATGTACTGGGAACTCCTCAGAAGAATCTGATTTGTGGTGAGGGCAGAGAGATAAAAGCTCCTTTAGGAACGGCATGAACATGCTGCGTAGGTAGCTGTTTATCAGTAAATATCTCCACTGAGTTTAAGAAAAGCAGTTGCTTAATAAATTAAGTACTTCCTGGTATGGTTACTGTACTGGTAACTCCCCAAAAGAATCTGGATTGTGGTGAGGGACCAGAGAAAAAAGCTCATTTAAGACCTGCACTTACGAAGGGGGTAGGCAGCTGTATATCAGGGAGTAAACCTTCTGAGAATAAAAACAGCTGGAGCTTGTTAAGGTAATTACACAGGGGAAAGGATAATGAACTGGCAACTCCTCAGAAGAATCTGATTTGTGGTGAGGGCAGAGAGATAAAAGCTCATTTAGCAACGACATGAACATGCTGCGTAGGTAGCTGTTTATCAGTAAATATCTCCACTGAGATTAAGAAAAGCAGTAGAATAATAAATTAAGTACTTCCTGGTATGGTTACTGTACTGGTAACTCCCCAAAAGAATCTGGATTGTGGTGAGGGAACAGAGAAAAAAGCTCATTTAGGACCTGCACTTACGAAGGGGGTAGGCAGCTGTATATCAGGGAGTAAACCTTCTGAGAATAAAAACAGCTGGAGCTTGTTAAGGTAATTACACAGGGGAAAGGATAATGTACTGGGAACTCCTCAGAAGAATCTGATTTGTGGTGAGGGCAGAGAGATAAAAGCTCATTTAGGAACGACATGAACATGCTGAGTAGGTAGCTGTTTAAAAGTAAATATCTCCACTGAGATTAAGAAAAGCAGTAGCTTAATAAATTAAGTACTTCCTGGTATGGTTACTGTACTGGTAACTCCCCAAAAGAATCTGGATTGTGGTGATGGAACAGAGAAAAAAGCTCATTTAGGACCTGCACTTACGAAGGGGGTAGGCAGCTGTATATCAGGGAGGAAACCTTCTGAGAATAAAAAAAGCTGGAGCTTGTTAAGGTAATTACACAGGGGAAAGGATAATGTACTGGGAACTCCTCAGAAGACTCTGATTTGTGTTGAGGGCAGAGAGATAAAAGCTCGTTTAGGAACGACATGAACATGCTGCGTAGGTAGCTGTTTATCAGTAAATATCTCCACTGAGATTAAGAAAAGCAGTAGCTTAATAAATTAAGTACTTCCTGGTATGGTTACTATACTGGCTAACTCCCCAAAAGAATCTGGATTGTGGTGAGGGAACAGAGAAAAAAGCTCATTTAGGACCTGCACTTACGAAGGTGGTAGGCAGCTGTATATCAGGGAGGAAACCTTCTGAGAATAAAAACAGCTGGAGCTTGTTAAGGTAATTACACAGGGGAAAGGATAATGTACTGGGAACTCCTCAGAAGAATCTGATTTGTGCTGAGGGCAGAGACATAAAAGCTCGTTTAGGAACGACATGAACATGCTGTGTAGGTAGCTGTTTATCAGTAAATATCTCCACTGAGATTAAGAAAAGCAGTAGCTTAATAAATTAAGTACTTCCTGGTATGGTTACTGTACTGGTCACTCCCCAAAAGAATCTGGATTGTGGTGAGGGAACAAAGAAAAAAGCTCATTTAGGACCTGCACTTACGAAGGGGGTAGGCAGCTGTATATCAGGGAGTAAACCTTCTGAGAATAAAAACAGCTGGAGCTTGTTAAGGTAATTACACAGGGGAAAGGATAATGTACTGGGAACTCCTCAGATGAATCTGATTTGTGGTGAGGGCAGAGAGATAAAAGCTCATTTAGGAACGACATGAACATGCTGCGTAGGTAGCTGTTTATCAGTAAATATCTCCACTGAGATTAAGAAAAGCAGTAGCTTAATAAATTAAGTACTTCCTGGTATGGTTACTGTACTGGTAACTCCCCAAAAGAATCTGGATTGTGGTGAGGGAACAGAGAAAAAAGCTCATTTATGACCTGCACTTTCGAAGGGCGTAGGCAGCTGTATATCAGGGAGTAAACCATCTGAGAATAAAAACAGCTGGAGCTTGTTAAGGTAATTACACAGGGGAAAGGATAATATACTGGGAACTCCTCAGAAGAATCTGATTTGTGGTGAGGGCAGAGAGATAAAAGCTCATTTAGGGACGACATGAACATGCTGCGTAGGTAGCTGTTTATCAGTAAATATCTCCACTGAGATTAAGAAAAGCAGTAGCTTAATAAATTAAGTACTTCCTGGTATGTTTACTGTACTGGCAACTCCCCAAAAGAAACTGGATTGTGGTGAGGGAACAGAGAAAAAAGCCCATTTAGGACCTGCACTTACGAAGGGGGTAGGCAGCTGTATATCAGGGAGTAAACCTTCTGAGAATAAAAACAGCTGGAGCTTGTTAAGGTAATTACACAGGGGAAAGGATAATGTACTGGGAACTCCTCAGAAGAATCTGATTTGTGGTGAGGGCAGAGAGAAAAAAGCTCATTTGGGAACGACATGAACATGCTGCGTAGGTAGCTGTTTATCAGTAAATATCTCCACTGAGATTAAGAAAAGCAGTAGCTTAATAAATTAAGTATTTCCTGGTATGGTTACTGTACTGGTAACTCCCCAAAAGAATCTGGATTGTGGTGAGGGAACAGAGAAAAAAGCTCATTTAGGACCTGCACTTACGAAGGTGGTAGGCAGCTGTATATCAGGGAGTAAACCTTCTGAGAATAAAAACAGCTGGAGCTTGTTAAGGTAATTACACAGGGGAAAGGATAATGTACTGGGAACTCCTCAGAAGAATCTGATTTGTGGTGAGGGCAGAGAGATAAAAGCTCATTTAGGAACGACATGAACATGCTGCGTAGGTAGCTGTTTATCAGTAAATATATCCACTGAGATTAAGAAAAGCAGTAGCTTAATAAATTAAGTACTTCCTGGTATGGTTACTGTACTGGTAACTCCCCAAAAGAATCTGGATTGTGGTGAGGGAACAGAGAAAAAAGCTCATTTAGGACCTGCACTTAGGAAGGGGGTAGCCAGCTGTATATCAGGGAGTAAACCTTCTGAGAATAAAAACATCTGGAGCTTGTTAAGGTAATTACACAGGGGAAAGGATAATGTACTGGCAACTCCTCAGAAGAATCTGATTTGTGGTGAGGGCAGAGAGATAAAAGCTTGTTTAGGAACGACATGAACATGCTGCGTAGGTAGCTGTTTATCAGTAAATATCTCCACTGAGATTAAGAAAAGCAGTAGCTTAATAAATTAAGTACTTCCTGGTATGGTTACTATACTGGCTAACTCCCCAAAAGAATCTGGATGGTGGTGAGGGAACAGAGAAAAAAGCTCATTTAGGACCTGCACTTACGAAGGTGGTAGGCAGCTGTATATCAGGGAATAAACCTTCTGAGAATAAAAACAGCTGGAGCTTGTTAAGGTAATTACACAGGGGAAAGGATAATGTACTGGGAACTCCTCAGAAGAATCTGATTTGTGCTGAGGGCAGAGACATAAAAGCTCGTTTAGGAACGACATGAACATGCTGTGTAGGTAGCTGTTTATCAGTAAATATCTCCACTGAGATTAAGAAAAGCAGTAGCTTAATAAATTAAGTACTTCCTGGTATGGTTACTGTACTGGTAACTCGCCAAAAGAATCTGGATTGTGGTGAGGGAACAGAGAAAAAAGCTCATTTAGGACCTGCACTTACGAAGGGGGTAGGCAGCTGTATATCAGGGAGTAAACCTTCTGAGAATAAAAACAGCTGGAGCTTGTTAAGGTAATTACACAGGGGAAAGGATAATGTACTGGGAACTCCTCAGAAGAATCTGATTTGTGGTGAGGGCAGAGAGATAAAAGCTCATTTAGGGACGACATGAACATGCTGCGTAGGTAGCTGTTTATCAGTAAATATCTCCACTGAGATTAAGAAAAGCAGTAGCCAAATAAATTAAGTACTTCCTGGTATGGTTACTGTACTGGTAACTCCCCGAAAGTATCTGGATTGTGGTGAGGGAACAGAGAAAAAAGCTCATTTAGCACCTGCACTTACAAAGGGGGTAGGCAGCTGTATATCAGGGAGTAAACCTTCTGAGAATAAAAACAGCTGGATCTTGTTAAGGTAATTACACAGGGGAAAGGATAATGTACTGGGAACTCCTCAGAAGAATCTGATTTGTGGTGAGGGCCGAGAGATAAAAGCTCATTTAGGAAGGACATGAACATGCTGCGTAGGTAGCTGTTTATCAGTAAATATCTCCACTGAGATTAAGAAAAGCAATAGCTTAATCAATTAAGTACTTCCTGGTATGGTTACTCTACTGGTAACTCCCCAAAAGAATCTGGATTGTGGTGAGGGAACAGAGAAAAAAGCTCATTTAGGACCTGCAATTTCGAAGGGGGTAGGCAGCTGTATATCAGGGAGTAAACCTTCTGAGAATAAAAACAGCTGGAGCTTGTTAAGGTAATTACACAGGGGAAAGGATAATATACTGGGAACTCCTCAGAAGAATCTGATTTGTGGTGAGGGCAGAGAGATAAAAGCTCATTTAGGGACGACATGAACATGCTGCGTAGGTAGCTGTTTATCAGTAAATATCTCCACTGAGATGAAGAAAAGCAGTAGCTAAATAAATTAAGTACTTCCTGGTATGGTTACTGTACTGGTAACTCCCCGAAAGTATCTGCATTGTGGTGAGGGAACAGAGAAAAAAGCTCATTTAGCACCTGCACTTACGAAGGGGGTAGGCAGGTGTATATCAGGGAATAAACCTTCTGAGAATAAAAACAGCTGGAGCTTGTTAAGGTAATTACACAGGGGAAAGGATAATGTACTGGGAACTCCTCAGAAGAATCTGATTTGTGCTGAGGGCAGAGACATAAAAGCTCGTTTAGGAACGACATGAACATGCTGTGTAGGTAGCTGTTTATCAGTAAATATCTCCACTGAGATTAAGAAAAGCAGTAGCTTAATAAATTAAGTACTTCCTGGTATGGTTTCTGTACTGGTCACTCCCCAAAAGAATCTGGATTGTGGTGATGGAACAGAGAAAAAAGCTCATTTAGGACCTGCACTTACGAAGGGGTAGGCAGCTGTATATCAGGGAGTAAACCTTCTGAGAATAAAAACAGCTGGAGCTTGTTAAGGTAATTACACAGGGGAAAGGATAATGTACTGGGAACTCCTCAGAAGAATCTGATTTGTGGTGAGGGCAGAGAGATAAAAGCTCATTTAGGAACGACATGAACATGCTGCGTAGGTAGCTGTTTATCAGTAAATATCTCCACTGAGATTAAGAAAAGCAGTAGCTTAATAAATTAAGTACTTCCTGGTATGGTTACTGTACTGGTAACTCCCCAAAAGAATCTGGATTGTGGTGAGGGAACAGAGAAAAAAGCTCATTTATGACCTGCACTTTCGAAGGGGGTAGGCAGCTGTATATCAGGGAGTAAACCTTCTGAGAATAAAAACAGCTGGAGCTTGTTAAGGTAATTACACAGGGGAAAGGATAATATACTGGGAACTCCTGAGAAGAATCTGATTTGTGGTGAGGGCAGAGAGATAAAAGCTCATTTAGGGACGACATGAACATGCTGCGTAGGTAGCTGTTTATCAGTAAATATCTCCACTGAGATTAAGAAAAGCAGTAGCTTAATAAATTAAGTACTTCCTGGTATGTTTACTGTACTGGCAACTCCCCAAAAGAATCTGGATTGTGGTGAGGGAACAGAGAAAAAAGACCATTTAGGACCTGCACTTACGAAGGGGGTAGGCAGCTGTATATCAGGGAGTAAACCTTCTGAGAATAAAAACAGCTGGAGCTTGTTAAGGTAATTACACAGGGGAAAGGATAATGTACTGGGAACTCCTCAGAAGAATCTGATTTGTGGTGAGGGCAGAGAGAAAAAAGCTCATTTGGGAACGACATGAACATGCTGCGTAGGTAGCTGTTTATCAGTAAATATCTCCACTGAGATTAAGAAAAGCAGTAGCTTAATAAATTAAGTACTTCCTGGTATGGTTACTGTACTGGTAACTCCCCAAAAGAATCTGGATTGTGGTGAGGGAACAGAGAAAAAAGCTCATTTAGGACCTGCACTTACGAAGGTGGTAGGCAGCTGTATATCAGGGAGTAAACCTTCTGAGAATAAAAACAGCTGGAGCTTGTTAAGGTAATTACACAGGGGAAAGGATAATGTACTGGGAACTCCTCAGAAGAATCTGATTTGTGGTGAGGGCAGAGAGATAAAAGCTCATTTAGGAACGACATGAACATGCTGCGTAGGTAGCTGTTTATCAGTAATATCTCCACTGAGATTAAGAAAAGCAGTAGCTTAATAAATTAAGTACTTCCTGGTATGGTTACTGTACTGGTAACTCCCCAAAAGAATCTGGATTGTGGTGAGGGAACAGAGAAAAAAGCTCATTTAGGACCTGCACTTAGGAAGGGGGTAGCCAGCTGTATATCAGGGAGTAAACCTTCTGAGAATAAAAACAGCTGGAGCTTGTTAAGGTAATTACACAGGGGAAAGGATAATGTACTGGCAACTCCTCAGAAGAATCTGATTTGTGGTGAGGGCAGAGAGATAAAAGCTTGTTTAGGAACGACATGAACATGCTGCGTAGGTAGCTGTTTATCAGTAAATATCTCCACTGAGATTAAGAAAAGCAGTAGCTTAATAAATTAAGTACTTCCTGGTATGGTTACTGTACTGGTAACTCCCCAAAAGAATCTGGATTGTGGTGAGGGAACAGAGAAAAAAGCTCATTTAGGACCTGCACTTACGAAGGGGGTAGGCAGCTGTATATCAGGGAGTAAACCTTCTGAGAATAAAAACAGCTGGAGCTTGTTAAGGTAATTACACAGGGGAAAGGATAATGTACTGGGAACTCCTCAGAAGAATCTGATTTGTGGTGAGGGCAGAGAGATAAAAGCTCATTTAGAACGACATGAACATGCTGAGTAGGTAGCTGTTTATCAGTAAATATCTCCACTGAGATTAAGTAAAGCAGTAGCTTAATAAATTAAGTACTTCCTGGTATGCTTACTCTACTGGTAACTCCCCAAAAGAATCTGGATTGTGGTGAGGGAACAGAGAAAAAAGCTCACTTAGGACCTGCACTTACGAAGGGGGTAGGCAGCTGTATATCAGGGAGTAAACCTTCTGAGAATAAAAACAGCTGGAGCTTGTTAAGGTAATTACACAGGGGAAAGGATAATGTACTGGGAACGCCTCAGAAGAATCTGATTTGTGGTGAGGGCAGAGAGATAAAAGCTCATTTAGGAACGACATGAACATGCTGCGTAGGTAGCTGTTTATCAGTAAATATCTCCACTGAGATTAAGAAAAGCAGTAGCTTAATAAATTAAGTACTTCCTGGTATGGTTACTGTACTGGTAACTCCCCAAAAGAATCTGGATTGTGGTGAGGGAACAGAGAAAAAAGCTCATTTAGGACCTGCACTTACGAAGGGGGTAGGCAGCTGTATATCAGGGAGTAAACCTTCTGAGAATAAAAACAGCTGGAGCTTGTTAAGGTAATTACACAGGGGAAAGGATAATGTACTGGGAACTCCTCAGAAGAATCTGATTTGTGGTGAGGGCAGAGAGATAAAAGCTCATTTAGGAACGACATGAACATGCTGCGTAGGTAGCTGTTTATCAGTAAATATCTCCACTGAGATTAAGAAAAGCAGTAGCTTAATAAATTAAGTACTTCCTGGTATGGTTACTGTACTGGTAACTCCCCAAAAGAATCTGGATTGTGGTGAGGGAACAGAGAAAAAAGCTCATTTAGGACCTGCACTTACGAAGGGGGTAGGCAGCTGTATATCAGCGAGTAAACCTTCTGAGAATAAAAACAGCTGGAGCTTGTTAAGGTAATTACACAGGGGAAAGGATAATGTACTGGGAACTCCTCAGAAGAATCTGATTTGTGGTGAGGGCAGAGAGATAAAAGCTCATTTAGGAACGACATGAACATGCTGAGTAGGTAGCTGTTTATCAGTAAATATCTCCACTGAGATTAAGAAAAGCAGTAGCTTAATAAATTAAGTACTTCCTGGTATGGTTACTGTACTGGTAACTCCCCAAAAGAATCTGGATTGTGGTGAGGGAACAGAGAAAAAAGCTCATTTAGGACCTGCACTTACGAAGGGGGTAGGCAGCTGTATATCAGGGAGTAAACCTTCTGAGAATAAAAACAACTGGAGCTTGTTAAGGTTATTACACAGGGGAAAGGATAATGTACTGGGAACTCCTCAGAAGAATCTGATTTGTGGTGAGGGCAGAGAGATAAAAGCTCATTTAGGAACGACATGAACATGCTGCGTAGTTAGCTGTTTATCAGTAAATATCTCCACTGAGATTAAGAAAAGCAGTAGCTTCATAAATTAAGTACTTCCTGGTATGGTTACTGTACTGGTAACTCCCCAAAAGAATCTGGATTGTGGTGAGGGAACAGAGAAAAAAGCTCATTTAGGACCTGCACTTACGAAGGGGGTAGGCAGCTGTATATCAGGCAGTAAACCTTCTGAGAATAAAAACAGCTGGAGCTTGTTAAGGTAATTACACAGGGGAAAGGATAATGTACTGGGAACTCCTCAGAAGAATCTGATTTGTGGTGAGGGCAGAGAGATAAAAGCTCATTTAGGAACGACATGAACATGCTGCGTAGGTAGCTGTTTATCAGTAAATATCTCCACTGAGATTAAGAAAACAGTAGCTTAATAAATTAAGTACTTCCTGGTATGGTTACTGTACTGGTACCTCCCCAAAAGAATCTGGATTGTGGTGAGGGAACAGAGAAAAAAGCTCATTTAGGACCTGCACTTACGAAGGGGGTAGGCAGCTGTATATCAGGGAGGAAACCTTCTGAGAATAAAAACAGCTGGAGCTTGTTAAGGTAATTACACAGGGGAAAGGATAATGTACTGGGAACTCCTCAGAAGAATCTGATTTGTGGTGAGGGCAGAGAGATAAAAGCTCATTTAGGAACGACATGAACATGCTGCGTAGGTAGCTGTTTATCAGTAAATATCTCCACTGAGATTAAGAAAAGCAGTAGCTTAATAAATTAAGTACTTCCTGCTATTGTTACTGTACTGCTAACTCCCCAAAAGAATCTGGATTGTGGTGAGGGAACAGAGAAAAAAGCTCATTTAGAACCTGCACTTACGAAGGGGGTAGGCAGCTGTATATCAGGGAGTAAACCTTCTGAGAATAAAAACAGCTGGAGGTTGTTAAGGTAATTACACAGGGGAAAGGATAATGAACTGGCAACTCCTCAGAAGAATCTGATTTGTGGTGAGGGCAGAGAGATTAAAGCTCATTTAGCAACGACATGAACATGCTGCGTAGGTAGCTGTTTATCAGTAAATATCTCCACTGAGATTAAGAAAAGCAGTAGAATAATAAATTAAGTACTTCCTGGTATGGTTACTGTACTGGTAACTCCCCAAAAGAATCTGGATTGTGGTGAGGGAACAGAGAAAAAAGCTCATTTAGGACCTGCACTTACGAAGGGGGTAGGCAGCTGTATATCAGGGAGTAAACCTTCTGAGAATAAAAACAGCTGGAGCTTGTTAAGGTAATTACACAGGGGAAAGGATAATGTACTGGGAACTCCTCAGAAGAATCTGATTTGTGGTGAGGGCAGAGAGATAAAAGCTCATTTAGGAACGACATGAACATGCTGAGTAGGTAGCTGTTTAAAAGTAAATATCTCCACTGAGATTAAGAAAAGCAGTAGCTTAATAAATTAAGTACTTCCTGGTATGGTTACTGTACTGGTAACTCCCCAAAAGAATCTGGATTGTAGTGATGGAACAGAGAAAAAAGCTCATTTAGGACCTGCACTTACGAAGGGGGTAGGCAGCTGTATATCAGGGAGTAAACCTTCTGAGAATAAAAAAAGCTGGAGCTTGTTAAGGTAATTACACAGGGGAAAGGATAATGTACTGGGAACTCCTCAGAAGACTCTGATTTGTGTTGAGGGCAGAGAGATAAAAGCTCGTTTAGGAACGACATGAACATGCTGCGTAGGTAGCTGTTTATCAGTAAATATCTCCACTGAGATTAAGAAAAGCAGTAGCTTAATAAATTAAGTACTTCCTGGTATGGTTACTATACTGGCTAACTCCCCAAAAGAATCTGGATTGTGGTGAGGGAACAGAGAAAAAAGCTCATTTAGGACCTGCACTTACGAAGGTGGTAGGCAGCTGTATATCAGGGAATAAACCTTCTGAGAATAAAAACAGCTGGAGCTTGTTAAGGTAATTACACAGGGGAAAGGATAATGTACTGGGAACTCCTCAGAAGAATCTGATTTGTGCTGAGGGCAGAGACATAAAAGCTCGTTTAGGAACGACATGAACATGCTGTGTAGGTAGCTGTTTATCAGTAAATATCTCCACTGAGATTAAGAAAAGCAGTAGCTTAATAAATTAAGTACTTCCTGGTATGGTTACTGTACTGGTCACTCCACAAAAGAATCTGGATTGTGGTGAGGGAACAGAGAAAAAAGCTCATTTAGGACCTGCACTTACGAAGGGGGTAGGCAGCTGTATATCAGGGAGTAAACCTTCTGAGAATAAAAACAGCTGGAGCTTGTTAAGGTAATTACACAGGGGAAAGGATAATGTACTGGGAACTCCTCAGATGAATCTGATTTGTGGTGAGGGCAGAGAGATAAAAGCTCATTTAGGAACGACATGAACATGCTGCGTAGGTAGCTGTTTATCAGTAAATATCTCCACTGAGATTAAGAAAAGCAGTAGCTTAATAAATTAAGTACTTCCTGGTATGGTTACTGTACTGGTAACTCCCCAAAAGAATCTGGATTGTGGTGAGGGAACAGAGAAAAAAGCTCATTTATGACCTGCACTTTCGAAGGGGGTAGGCAGCTGTATATCAGGGAGTAAACCTTCTGAGAATAAAAACAGCTGGAGCTTGTTAAGGTAATTACACAGGGGAAAGGATAATATACTGGGAACTCCTCAGAAGAATCTGATTTGTGGTGAGGGCAGAGAGATAAAAGCTCATTTAGGGACGACATGAACATGCTGCGTAGGTAGCTGTTTATCAGTAAATATCTCCACTGAGATTAAGAAAAGCAGTAGCTTAATAAATTAAGTACTTCCTGGTATGTTTACTGTACTGGCAACTCCCCAAAAGAATCTGGATTGTGGTGAGGGAACAGAGAAAAAAGCCCATTTAGGACCTGCACTTACGAAGGGGGTAGGCAGCTGTATATCAGGGAGTAAACCTTCTGAGAATAAAAACAGCTGGAGCTTGTTAAGGTAATTACACAGGGGAAAGGATAATGTACTGGGAACTCCTCAGAAGAATCTGATTTGTGGTGAGGGCAGAGAGAAAAAAGCTCATTTGGGAACGACATGAACATGCTGCGTAGGTAGCTGTTTATCAGTAAATATCTCCACTGAGATTAAGAAAAGCAGTAGCTTAATAAATTAAGTACTTCCTGGTATGGTTACTGTACTGGTAACTCCCCAAAAGAATCTGGATTGTGGTGAGGGAACAGAGAAAAAAGCTCATTTAGGACCTGCACTTACGAAGGTGGTAGGCAGCTGTATATCAGGGAGTAAACCTTCTGAGAATAAAAACAGCTGGAGCTTGTTAAGGTAATTACACAGGGGAAAGGATAATGTACTGGGAACTCCTCAGAAGAATCTGATTTGTGGTGAGGGCAGAGAGATAAAAGCTCATTTAGGAACGACTTGAACATGCTGCGTAGGTAGCTGTTTATCAGTAAATATCTCCACTGAGATTAAGAAAAGCAGTAGCTTAATAAATTAAGTACTTCCTGGTATGGTTACTGTACAGGTAACTCCCCAAAAGAATCTGGATTGTGGTGAGGGAACAGAGAAAAAAGCTCATTTAGGACCTGCACTTAGGAAGGGGGTAGCCAGCTGTATATCAGGGAGTAAACCTTCTGAGAATAAAAACAGCTGGAGCTTGTTAAGGTAATTACACAGGGGAAAGGATAATGTACTGGCAACTCCTCAGAAGAATCTGATTTGTGGTGAGGGCAGAGAGATAAAAGCTTGTTTAGGAACGACATGAACATGCTGCGTAGGTAGCTGTTTATCAGTAAATATCTCCACTGAGATTAAGAAAAGCAGTAGCTTAATAAATTAAGTACTTCCTGGTATGGTTACTGTACTGGTAATTCCCCAAAAGAATCTGGATTTTGGTGAGGGAACAGAGAAAAAAGCTCATTTAGGACCTGCACTTACGAAGGGGGTAGGCAGCTGTATATCAGGGAGTAAACCTTCTGAGAATAAAAACAGCTGGAGCTTGTTAAGGTAATTACACAGGGGAAAGGATAATGTACTGGGAACTCCTCAGAAGAATCTGATTTGTGGTGAGGGCAGAGAGATAAAAGCTCATTTAGAACGACATGAACATGCTGCGTAGGTAGCTGTTTATCAGTAAATATCTCCACTGAGATTAAGAAAAGCAGTAGCTTAATAAATTAAGTACTTCCTGGTATGGTTACTGTACTGGTAACTCCCCAAAAGAATCTGGATTGTGGTGAGGGAACAGAGAAAAAAGCTCACTTAGGACCTGCACTTACGAAGGGGGTAGGCAGCTCTATATCAGGGAGTAAACCTTCTGAGAATAAAAACAGCTGGAGCTTGTTAAGGTAATTACACAGGGGAAAGGATAATGTACTGGGAACGCCTCAGAAGAATCTGATTTGTGGTGAGGGCAGAGAGATAAAAGCTCATTTAGGAACGACATGAACATGCTGCGTAGGTAGCTGTTTATCAGTAAATATCTCCACTGAGATTAAGAAAAGCAGTAGCTTAATAAATTAAGTACTTCCTGGTATGGTTACTGTACTGGTAACTCCCCAAAAGAATCTGGATTGTGGTGAGGGAACAGAGAAAAAAGCTCATTTAGGACCTGCACTTACGAAGGGGGTAGGCAGCTGTATATCAGGGAGTAAACCTTCTGAGAATAAAAACAGCTGGAGCTTGTTAAGGTAATTACACAGGGGAAAGGATAATGTACTGGGAACTCCTCAGAAGAATCTGATTTGTGGTGAGGGCAGAGAGATAAAAGCTCATTTAGGAACGACATGAACATGCTGCGTAGGTAGCTGTTTATCAGTAAATATCTCCACTGAGATTAAGAAAAGCAGTAGCTTAATAAATTAAGTACTTCCTGGTATGGTTACTGTACTGGTAACTCCCCAAAAGAATCTGGATTGTGGTGAGGGAACAGAGAAAAAAGCTCATTTAGGACCTGCACTTACGAAGGGGGTAGGCAGCTGTATATCAGCGAGTAAACCTTCTGAGAATAAAAACAGCTGGAGCTTGTTAAGGTAATTACACAGGGGAAAGGATAATGTACTGGGAACTCCTCAGAAGAATCTGATTTGTGCTGAGGGCAGAGACATAAAAGCTCGTTTAGGAACGACATGAACATGCTGCGTAGGTAGCTGTTTATCAGTAAATATCTCCACTGAGATTAAGAAAAGCAGTAGCTTAATAAATTAAGTACTTCCTGGTATGGTTACTGTACTGGTAACTCCCCAAAAGAATCTATATTGTGGTGAGGGAACAGAGAAAAAAGCTCATTTAGGACCTGCACTTACGAAGGGGGTAGGCAGCTGTATATCAGGGAGTAAACCTTCTGAGAATAAAAACAGCTGGAGCTTGTTAAGGTAATTACACAGGGGAAAGGATAATGTACTGGGAACTCCTCAGAAGAATCTGATTTGTGGTGAGGGCAGAGAGATAAAAGCTCATTTAGGAACGACATGAACATGCTGAGTAGGTAGCTGTTTATCAGTAAATATCTCCACTGAGATTAAGAAAAGCAGTAGCTTAATAAATTAAGTACTTCCTGGTATGGTTACTGTACTGGTAACTCCCCAAAGAATCTGGATTGTGGTGAGGGAACAGAGAAAAAAGCTCATTTAGGACCTGCACTTACGAAGGGGGTAGGCAGCTGTATATCAGGCAGTAAACCTTCTGAGAATAAAAACAGCTGGAGCTTGTTAAGGTAATTACACAGGGGAAAGGATAATGTACTGGGAACTCCTCAGAAGACTCTGATTTGTGTTGAGGGCAGAGAGATAAAAGCTCGTTTAAGAACGACATGAACATGCTGCATAGGTAGCTGTTTATCAGTTAATATCTCCACTGAGATTAAGAAAAGCAGTAGCTTAATAAATTAAGTACTTCCTGGTATGGTTACTATACTGGCTAACTCCCCAAAAGAATCTGGATTGTGGTGAGGGAACAGAGATAAAAGCTCATTTAGGACCTGCACTTACGAAGGTGGTAGGCAGCTGTATATCAGGGAATAAACCTTCTGAGAATAAAAACAGCTGGAGCTTGTTAAGGTAATTACACAGGGGAAAGGATAATGTACTGGGAACTCCTCAGAAGAATCTGATTTGTGCTGAGGGCAGAGACATAAAAGCTCGTTTAGGAACGACATGAACATGCTGTGTAGGTAGCTGTTTATCAGTAAATATCTCCACTGAGATTAAGAAAAGCAGTAGCTTAATAAATTAAGTACTTCCTGGTATGGTTACTGTACTGGTCACTCCCCAAAAGAATCTGGATTGTGGTGAGGGAACAGAGAAAAAAGCTCATTTAGGACCTGCACTTACGAAGGGGGTAGGCAGCTGTATATCAGGGAGTAAACCTTCTGAGAATAAAAACAGCTGGAGCTTGTTAAGGTAATTACACAGGGGAAAGGATAATATACTGGGAACTCCTCAGAAGAATCTGATTTGTGGTGAGGGCAGAGAGATAAAAGCTCATTTAGGAACGACATGAACATGCTGCGTAGGTAGCTGTTTATCAGTAAATATCTCCACTGAGATTAAGAAAAGCACTAGCTTAATAAATTAAGTACTTCCTGGTATGGTTACTGTACTGGTAACTCCCCAAAGAATCTGGATTGTGGTGAGGGAACAGAGAAAAAAGCTCATTTAGGACCTGCACTTAACGAAGGGGGTAGGCAGCTGTATATCAGGCAGTAAACCTTCTGAGAATAAAAACAGCTGGAGCTTGTTAAGGTAATTACACAGGGGAAAGGATAATGTACTGGGAACTCCTCAGAAGACTCTGATTTGTGTTGAGGGCAGAGAGATAAAAGCTCGTTTAAGAACGACATGAACATGCTGCATAGGTAGCTGTTTATCAGTTAATATCTCCACTGAGATTAAGAAAAGCAGTAGCTTAATAAATTAAGTACTTCCTGGTATGGTTACTATACTGGCTAACTCCCCAAAAGAATCTGGATTGTGGTGAGGGAAACAGAGATAAAAGCTCATTTAGGACCTGCACTTACGAAGGTGGTAGGCAGCTGTATATCAGGGAATAAACCTTCTGAGAATAAAAACAGCTGGAGCTTGTTAAGGTAATTACACAGGGGAAAGGATAATGTACTGGGAACTCCTCAGAAGAATCTGATTTGTGCTGAGGGCAGAGACATAAAAGCTCGTTTAGGAACGACATGAACATGCTGTGTAGGTAGCTGTTTATCAGTAAATATCTCCACTGAGATTAAGAAAAGCAGTAGCTTAATAAATTAAGTACTTCCTGGTATGGTTACTGTACTGGTCACTCCCCAAAAGAATCTGGATTGTGGTGAGGGAACAGAGAAAAAAGCTCATTTAGGACCTGCACTTACGAAGGGGGTAGGCAGCTGTATATCAGGGAGTAAACCTTCTGAGAATAAAAACAGCTGGAGCTTGTTAAGGTAATTACACAGGGGAAAGGATAATATACTGGGAACTCCTCAGAAGAATCTGATTTGTGGTGAGGGCAGAGAGATAAAAAGCTCATTTAGGAACGACATGAACATGCTGCGTAGGTAGCTGTTTATCAGTAAATATCTCCACTGAGATTAAGAAAAGCACTAGCTTAATAAATTAAGTACTTCCTGGTATGGTTACTGTACTGGTAACTCCCCAAAAGAATCTGGATTGTGGTGAGGGAACAGAGAAAAAAGCTCATTTAGGACCTGCACTTTCGAAGGGGGTAGGCAGCTGTATATCAGGGAGTAAACCTTCTGAGAATAAAAACAGCTGGAGCTTGTTAAGGTAATTACAAAGGGGAAAGGATAATATACTGGGAACTCCTCAGAAGAATCTGATTTGTGGTGAGGGCAGAGAGATAAAAGCTCATTTAGGGGACGACATGAACATGCTGCGTAGGTAGCTGTTTATCAGTAAATATCTCCACTGAGATTAAGAAAAGCAGTAGCTTAATAAATTAAGTACTTCCTGGTATGTTTACTGTACTGGCAACTCCCCAAAAGAATCTGGATTGTGGTGAGGGAACAGAGAAAAAAGCCCATTTAGGACCTGCACTTACGAAGGGGGTAGGCAGCTGTATATCAGGGAGTAAACCTTCTGAGAATAAAAACAGCTGGAGCTTGTTAAGGTAATTACACAGGGGAAAGGATAATGTACTGGGAACTCCTCAGAAGAATCTGATTTGTGGTGAGGGGCAGAGAGAAAAAAGCTCATTTGGGAACGACATGAACATGCTGCGTAGGTAGCTGTTTATCAGTAAATATCTCCACTGAGATTAAGAAAAGCAGTAGCTTATTAAATTAAGTACTTCCTGGTATGGTTACTGTACTGGTAACTCCCCAAAAGAATCTGGATTGTGGTGAGGGAACAGAGAAAAAAGCTCATTTAGGGACCTGCACTTACGAAGGTGGTAGGCAGCTGTATATCAGGGAGTAAACCTTCTGAGAATAAAAACAGCTGGAGCTTGTTAAGGTAATTACACAGGGGAAAGGTAATGTACTGGGAACTCCTCAGAAGAATCTGATTTGTGGTGAGGGCAGAGAGATAAAAGCTCATTTAGGAACGACATGAACATGCTGCGTAGGTAGCTGTTTATCAGTAAATATCTCCACTGAGATTAAGAAAAGCAGTAGCTTAATAAATTAAGTACTTCCTGGTATGGTTACTGTACTGGTAACTCCCCAAAAGAATCTGGATTGTGGTGAGGGAACAGAGATAAAAGCTCATTTAGGACCTGCACTTAGGAAGGGGGTAGCCAGCTGTATATCAGGGAGTAAACCTTCTGAGAATAAAAACAGCTGGAGCTTGTTAAGGTAATTACACAGGGGAAAGGATAATGTACTGGCAACTCCTCAGAAGAATCTGATTTGTGGTGAGGGCAGAGAGATAAAAGCTTGTTTAGGAACGACATGAACATGCTGCGTAGGTAGCTGTTTATCAGTAAATATCTCCACTGAGATTAAGAAAAGCAGTAGCTTAATAAATTAAGTACTTCCTGGTATGGTTACTGTACTGGTAACTCCCCAAAAGAATCTGGATTGTGGTGAGGGAACAGAGAAAAAAGCTCATTAGGACCTGCACTTACGAAGGGGGTAGGCAGCTGTATATCAGGAGTAAACCTTCTGAGAATAAAAACAGCTGGAGCTTGTTAGGTAATTACACAGGGGAAAGGATAATGTACTGGGAACTCCTCAGAAGAATCTGATTTGTGGTGAGGGCAGAGAGATAAAAGCTCATTTAGAACGACATGAACATGCTGCGTAGGTAGCTGTTTATCAGTAAATATCTCCACTGAGATTAAGAAAAGCAGTAGCTTAATAAATTAAGTACTCTGGTATGCTTACTCTACTGGTAACTCCCCAAAAGAATCTGGATTGTGGTGAGGGAACAGAGAAAAAAGCTCACTAGGACCTGCACTTACGAAGGGGGTAGGCAGCTGTATATCAGGGAGTAAACCTTCTGAGAATAAAAACAGCTGGAGCTTGTTAAGGTAATTACACAGGGGAAAGGATAATGTACTGGGAACGCCTCAGAAGAATCTGATTGTGTTGAGGGCAGAGAGATAAAAGCTCATTTAGGAACGACATGAACATGCTGCATAGGTAGCTGTTTATCAGTTAATATCTCCACTGAGATTAAGAAAAGCAGTAGCTTAATAAATTAAGTACTTCCTGGTATGGTTACTATACTGGCTAACTCCCCAAAAGATCTGGATTGTGGTGAGGGAACAGAGATAAAAGCTCATTTAGGACCTGCACTTACGAAGGTGGTAGGCAGCTGTATATCAGGGAATAAACCTTCTGAGAATAAAAACAGCTGGTGCTTGTTAAGGTAATTACACAGGGGAAAGGATAATGTACTGGGAACTCCTCAGAAGAATCTGATTTGTGCTGAGGGCAGAGACATAAAAGCTCGTTTAGGAACGACATGAACATGCTGTGTAGGTAGCTGTTTATCAGTAAATATCTCCACTGAGATTACGAAAAGCAGTAGCTTAATAAATTAAGTACTTCCTGGTATGGTTACTGTACTGGTCACTCCCCAAAAGAATCTGGATTGTGGTGAGGGAACAGAGAAAAAAGCTCATTTAGGACCTGCACTTACGAAGGGGGTAGGCAGCTGTATATCAGGGAGTAAACCTTCTGAGAATAAAAACAGCTGGAGCTTGTTAAGGTAATTACACAGGGGGAAAGGATAATATACTGGGAACTCCTCAGAAGAATCTGATTGTGGTGAGGGCAGAGAGATAAAAGCTCATTTAGGAACGACATGAACATGCTGCGTAGGTAGCTGTTTATCAGTAATTATCTCCACTGAGATTAAGAAAAGCAGTAGCTTAATAAATTAAGTACTTCCTGGTATGGTTACTGTACTGGTAACTCCCCAAAAGAATCTGGATTGTGGTGAGGGAACAGAGAAAAAAGCTCATTTAGGACCTGCACTTTCGAAGGGGGTAGGCAGCTGTATATCAGGGAGTAAACCCTTCTGAGAATAAAAACTGCTGGAGCTTGTTAAGGTAATACAAAGGGGAAAGGATAATATAACTGGGAACTCCTCAGAAGACTCTGATTTGTGGTGAGGGCAGAGAGATAAATGCTCATTAGGGACGACATGAACATGCTGCGTAGGTAGCTGTTTATCAGTAAATATCTCCACTGAGATTAAGAAAAGCAGTAGCTTAATAAATTAAGTACTTCCTGGTATGTTTACTGTACTGGCAACTCCCCAAAAGAATCTGGATTGTGGTGAGGGAACAGAGAAAAAAGCCCATTTAGGACCTGCACTTACGAAGGGGGTAGGCAGCTGTATATCAGGGAGTAAACCTTCTGAGAATAAAAACAGCTGGAGCTTGTTAAGTAATTACACAGGGGAAAGGATAATGTACTGGGAACTCCTCAGAAGAATCTGATTTGTGGTGAGGGCAGAGAGAAAAAAGCTCATTGGGAACGACATGAACATGCTGCGTAGGTAGCTGTTTTTATCAGTAAATATCTCACTGAGATTAAGAAAAGCAGTAGCTTATTAAATTAAGTACTTCTGGTATGGTTACTGTACTGGTAACTCAACAAAAGAATCTGGATTGTGTGAGGGAACAGAGAAAAAAGCTCATTTAGGACCTGCACTTACGAAGGTGGTAGCAGCTGTATATCAGGGAGTAAACCTTCTGAGAATAAAAACAGCTGGAGGCTTGTTAAGGTAATTACACAGGGGAAAGGATAATGTACTGGGAACTCCTCAGAAGAATCTGATTTGTGGTGAGGGCAGAGAGATAAAAGCTCATTTAGGAACGACATGAACATGCTGCTTAGGTAGCTGTTTATCAGTAAATATCTCCACTGAGATTAAGAAAGCAGTA
>NW_025955972.1:0-44349 GCF_023159225.1 Perognathus longimembris pacificus | reverse complement strand
TTCTTCTGAGGAGTTCCCAGTACATTAACCTTTCCAGTGTGTAATTACCTTAACAAGCTAGAGCAGTTTTTATTCTCAGAAGGGATACTCCCTGATATAAAGCTGCCTACCCCCTTCGTAATTGCAGTTCCTAAATGAGCTTTTTTCTCTGTTCCATCACCACAACCCAGATTCTTTTGGGGAGTTACCAGTACAGTAACTATACCAGGAAGTACTTAATTTATTAAGCTACTGCTTTTCATAATCTCAGTGGATTTATTTACTGGTAAACAGCTACCTACCCAGTATGTTCATGTCGTTCCTAAATGAGCTTTTATCTCTCTCCAAACACCACAAATCAGATTCTTCTGAGGAGTTCCCAGTACATTATCCTTTCCCCTGTGTAATTAACTTAACAAGCTCAAGCTCTTTTTATTCTCAGAAGGGATACTCCCTGATATACAGCTGTCTAACCCCTTCGTAAGTGCTGGTCCTAAATGAGCTTTTTTATCTGTTCCCTCACCACAATCCAGATTCTTTTGGGGAGTTACCAGTACAGTAACCATACCAGGAAATACTTAATTTATTAAGCTACTGCTTTTCTTAATCTCAGTGGAGATATTTACTCATAAACAGCTACATACGCAGCATGTTCATGTCGTTCCTAAATGAGCTTTTATCTCTCTCCCCTCACCAGAAATCAGATTCTCCTGAGGAGTTCCCAGTACATTACCCTTTCTCCTGTGTAATTACCTTAACAATCTCCAGCTGTTTTTATTCTCAGAAGGGATACTCCCTGATATACAGCTGCCTAAGCCCTTCGTAAATGCAGGTCCTAAATGAGCTTTATTCTCTCTTCCCTCACCACAATCCAGATTCTTTTGGGGAGTTACCAGTACAGTAACCATACTAGGAAGTACTTAATTTATTAAGCTACTGCTTTTCTTAATCTCAGTGGAGATATTTACTGATAAACAGCTACCTATGCAACATTTTCATCTCGTCCCTAAATGAGCTTTTATCTCTCTCATCTTACCAGAAATCAGATTCTTCTGAGGAGTTCCCAGTACATTATCCTTTCCCCTGTGTAATTACCTTAACAAGCTCCAGCTGTTTTTATTCTCAGAAGGGATACTCCTTGATATACAGCTGCCTACCCCTTCGTAAGTGCAGGTCCTAAATGACCTTTTTTCTCTGTTCCCTCACCAAAATCCAGATTCTTTTGGGGAGTTACCAGTACAATAACCATACCAGGAAGTACTTAATTTATTAACCTACTGCTTTTCTTACTCAGTGGAGATATTTACTGATAAACAGCTACCTACGCAGCATGTCCATGTCATTCTTAAATGAGCTTTTATCTCTCTCCCCTCACCACAAATCAGATACTTCTGAGGAGTTCCCAGTACATTATCCTTTCCCTGTGTAATTACCTTAACAAGCTCCAGCTGTTTTTATTCTCAGAAGGTTTACTCCCTAATATACAGCTACCTACCCCCTTCGTAAGTGCAGGTCCTTAATGAGCTTTTTTCTCTGTTCCCTCACCACAATCCAGATTCTTTTGGGGAGTTACAAGTACAGTAACCATACCAGGAAGTACTTAATTTATTTAGCTACTGCTTTTCTTAATCTCAGTGGAGATATTTACTGATAAACAGCTACCTATGCAGTATGCTCACGACGTTCCTAAATGAGCTTTTATCTCTCTCCCCTCACCACGAATCATTTTCTTCTGAGGAGTTCCCAGTACATTATCCTTTACCCTGTGTAATTACCTTAACAAGCTCCAGCTGTTTTTATTCTCAGAAGGGATAATCCCTGATATACAGCTGCCTACCCCCTTCGTAAGTGCAGGTCCTAAATGAGCTTTATTCTCTCCTTCGTCACCACAATCCAGATTCTTTTGGGGAGTTCCCAGTACAGTAACCATACCAGGAAGTACTTAATATATTAAGCTACTGCTTTTCTTAATCTCAGTGGAGATATTTACTGATAACGAGCTACCTACCCAGCATGTTCATGTCGTTCGTAAATGAGCTTTTATCTCTCTCCCCTCACCACAAATCAGATTCTTTTGAGAAGTTCCCAGTACATTATCCTTTCCCCTGTGTAATTACCTTAACAAGCTCCAGCTGTTTTTATTCTCAGAAGGTTTACTCCCTGATATACAGCTGCCTATCCCCTTCGTAAGTGCAGGTCCTAAATGAGCTTTTTTCTCTGTTCCCTCACCACAATCCAGATTCTTTTGGGGAGTTACCAGTACAGTAACCATACCAGGAAGTACTTAATTTATTAAGCTACTGCTTTTCTTAATCTCAGTGGAGATATTTACTGAGAAACAGCTACCTACGCAGCATGTTCATGTCGTTCCTAAATGAGGTTTTATCTCTCTCCCCTCACCACAAATCAGATTCTTCTGAGGAGTTCCCAGTACATTATCCTTTCCCCTGTGTAATTACCTTAACCAGCTCCAGCTGTTTTTATTCTCAGAAGGTTTACTCCCTGATATACAGATGCCTACCCCCTTCGTAAGTGCAGGTCCTAAATGAGCTTTTTTCTCTGTTCCCTCCCCACAATCCAGATTCTTTTTTTTTTCTCAAATTTTTATTATCAAACTGACGTACAGAGAGGTTACAGTATCATACGTTGGGCATTGGATACATTCTTGTACTGTTTGTTGCCTTGTCCCTCATGCCCCCCTCCCTCCCCCCCTTTCCCTACCCCCCCCCCAGGTGTTCAGTTCACTTACACCAAACAGTTTTGCAAGTATTGCTTTTGTAGTTATTTCTCTTTTTTTACCCTGTGTCTCTCGCATTTGGTATTCCCTTTTAATTTCCTACTTCTAATACCAGTAAACACGGTTTCCAATATACTCAGATAAGATTACAGAGATAGTGTAGGTACAAACATAGGAAGGTGATACATAACATCATCAATAATAGAAACTACACATACACATAGGACGTTGAAAGTAGTTACAACTGTGATATATCACTTGTTTCCATAACATGGAGTTCATATCACTTATCACCCTCTTATTTGTTTCTAAGTGTATAGCTATTGGGCCTTGTGATGCTCTGCTATGGCTTGCCTAAACCTGTACTAATTATTCCCAATAAGGGAGGCCATAGAGTCCATGTTTCTTTGGGTCTGGCTCACTTCACTTAGTATAACTTTTTCCAAGTCCTTCCATTTCCTTACAAATGGAACAATATCATTCTTTCTGATAGAGGCATAAAATTCCATTGTGTAAATATACCACATTTTCCTGATCCATTCATCTATGGAGGGGCATCTGGGTTGGTTCCAGCTTCTCGCTATGACAAATTGTGCTGCGATGAACATTGTTGTGCTGGTGGCATTACTGTGATTTTGTTTGTGGGCTTTTGGGTAGATACCCAACAGTGGGGCTGCTGGGTCATAGGGGAGTTCTATATTGAGCCTTCTGAGGAATCTCCATACTGCTTGCCAGAGTGGCTGAACCAGTTTACATTCCCACCAACAATGAAGTAGGGTTCCCTTTTGGCCGCATCCCCTCCAACAATTGTTATTATTAGTTTTCTTGATATATGACATGCTTGCTGGGGTGAGATGGAATCTCAATGTTGTTTTGATTTGCATTTCCTTTATGGCCAGTGATGTAGAGCATTTTTTCATATGTCTATTGGCCATTCTCATTTCCTCATCAGAGAAGTTTCTTTGCAAGTCTTTAGCCCACTTGATGAGGGGGCTATTGGTTCTTTGCAGTTTTGTTTTGGAAGAAGGTCATTTTTTTAGTTCTGCATATATTTTAGTGATGAGGCCTTTGTCTGTTGAATGTCCGGTAAAGATCTTCTCCCAGTCTGTGGGCTTTCTGTTTATCTTGAGAGCTATGTCCTTTGCCGTACAGAAGCTCTGGAGTTTGATGCAGTCCCATTTGTCCAACCTTTCTTTGATTTGTAGCCTTTCAGGGTCTTTGTTAAGGAAGTTCTGTCCTGTGCCAAGGAGCCCAAGTGTTTCTCCTACTCCTTCCTTTAGTGTCTTCAGGGTGCCTGTTTTGATTTCAAGGTTTTTAATCCATTTGGAATTGATTTTGGTGCAGGGTGATATATAAGGATCTAGTTTTAGTTTGTTGCATGTGTTGAGCCAGTTTTGCCAGCACCACTTGTTAAAGAGGCTATCTTTCTTCCATACTATTGTTTTAGCTCCTTTATCAAAGATTAAGTAGGCATAGTTCTGTGGGTTTAATTCTGGGTCTTCAATTCTGTTCCATTGGTCTTCAGGCCTGTTCCGGTGCCAATAGCAAGCTGTTTTTATTACTATAGCTTTATAATACAGCTTGAAGTTGGGTATTGTAATTCCTCCAGCACTGTTCTTTCTGCTTAGGAGTGTTTTTGCTATTCTAGGTCTTTTATTGTTCCATATGAATTTCTGGATTGCTTCCTCTATTTCATTAAAGAATGGTGTTGGGATATTAATGGGTATTGCATTGAATTTGTAGATAGCCTTTGGCAATATTGCCATTTTGATTATATTAATCCTCCCAATCCAGGAGCATGGGAGGTTTTTCCATTTTCTTAGTTCTGACTTAATTTCATTTTTCAAGCTTTTAAAGTTCTCTTCAAAGAGGTCTTTCACTTCTTTGGTTAAGGTTATTCCTAGGTATTTTATGTTTTGGGGGGCTATTGCAAAAGGAGTTGCTTTCCTGATTTCAGCCTCGGTCTTCGGGTTGTTAGCATAGAGAAAGGCTGTTGATTTTTGAAGGTTTATTTTATATCCTGCAACTTTGCCAAAGTTTTGGATCAGCTCTAGTAGCTTGGGGGTAGAGTCTATGGGATTCTTTAGGTATAGGATCATGTCATCTGCGAAGAGAGAAAGTTTAACTTCATCTTTTCCTATTTGGATCCCCTTTATATTCTCTTCTTGCCTAATTGCTCTGGCTAGGAATTCTAGTACTATGTTGAAGAGCAGGGGAGAGAGTGGACATCCCTGCCTTGTTCCTGATTTTAAAGGGAATGGCTTTAGTTTTTCACCATTTAGAGTTATGCTTGCTGTTGGTTTGTCATAAACTGCCTTGATTATATTCAGGAATGTTCCCTGGAATCCCAGTTTTTCCAGGGCTTTTAGCATAAATGGGTGCTGGATTTTATCGAACGCTTTTTCCGCATCCAGCGATAAAACCATGTGGTTCTTTACCTTGCTCCGGTTGATGTGATGGATTACATTAATTGACTTGCGTATATTAAACCAGCTTTGCATCCCTGGGTTGAATCCAGTTTGATCGTGGTGTATGATTTTTTTGATGACCTGTTGAAGTCGATTGGCCAGAATTTTGTTCAGAATTTTTGCATCTATGTTCATCAGGGAGATTGGTCTGTAGTCCTCTTTCCGTGATGAGTCTCTGCCTGGTTTTGGGATGAGGGTTATACTGGCTTCATAAAATGAGTCTGGCAGTGAACGTTCTCTTTCAATTTCATTGAAGAGTTTGAGAAATATTGGAGTGAGTTCTGTTTTGAAGGCCTTGTAGAATTCTGCGGTGAATCCATCTGGACCTGGGCTTTTATTGGATGGGAGATCATTTATTGCTGTTTCTATTTCAATACTGGATATGGGTCTGTTTAGAAGGTTTAAGTCTTCATAGTTGAGTTTGGGGGTATCATTTTTTTCTAGGAAATCATCCATTTCTTCCAAGTTCTCGAATTTGTTGGCATAAAGGTTTGCAAAATAGTCCCTTATTATTTTCTGAATTTCGGTTATTTCTGTGGTGATGCTACCTGTTTCATCTCTTATCTTGTTTATTTGAGTGTGCTGCCTTCGTTCTTTGGTCAGGTTTGCCAGGGGTCTGTCTATCTTGTTGATTTTTTCAAAGAACCAACTCTTTGTTTTGTTGATTCTTTCGATGGTTTTTTTCGTCTCTAATTGATTTAATTCTGATTTGATTTTAATTATTTGCTTCCGTCTATTGACTTGGGGTTTTGCTTGATGTTCTCTCCCCAGAAAATTAAGGTGCTTCCTTAAATTACTGAGTTGCTGTTTCTCCAGTTTGTTGATGTATGTACTCAGAGATATAAATTTTCCTCTGAGTGCTGCCTTTGCTGTGTCCCAAAGGAGCTGGTACTTTGTGCCCTCAACTTGGTTGAAGTCCATAAACATTTGAATTTCTGTTTTAATTTCTTCAATGACCCAGTGATGGTTCAGCAGTGTGTTCTTTAGTCTCCATGAATTGTGGGATTTTCTGTGGTGGCTGAATGAGTTGAGCTCTAATTTTATTCCATTGTGGTCTGAAAGAATGCAGGGAATGATTTTGATACTTCTGAATTTGTACAGATTTTCTTTGTGCCCTAAGATGTGATCTATTTTGGAGAATGTTCCGTGTGCTGCCGAAAAGAATGTGTATTCTGTCCTTGCTGGGTGGAATATTCTGTAGATGTCGATTAAGTCTAGTTGGTCAATGCAATTGTTTAGTTTTGTGTTTTCTTTGTTCAGTTTTTGGCGTGTTGATCTGTCCAGAGGTGATAGTGGAGTGTTAAAGTCCCCCACTATCATTGTGTTTGGGTCTATGAATGTTTTTAGAGCCAGTAGTGTTTGTTTGATGAAGTTGGGTGCTCCTGCATTTGGCGTGTAGATATTTAGGATGGTTATTTCTTCCTGTTGGAGAGATCCTTTTACTAGTATGTAGTAACCTTCTTTGTCTCTTCTTACCTTTTTTAATTTGAAGTCAATTTTGTCTGATACTAGGATTGCAACTCCAGCCTGCTTATGGGGGCCATTTGCTTGATAGATTTGTTTCCAGCCTTTCACTTTTAGAAGATGTTTACTTTTGCTGGATAGATGTGTCTCTTGGAGGCAGCAGAAAGATGGATCTTGATTTTTGATCCAAGTTATTAGCCTATGTCATTTGATTGGAGAATTAAGTCCATTAATGTTGACAGTTAGGATTGAGAGGTGATCGTTTGTTCCTTTCATTATCACTGTCTTGTTTAAAGCTGTGTCTTCCCATTTCTTGATCTAGTGTTTGCTAATTAGGGTTCATTTCTCTGTCTGTGTTGGGATCTTGATTATTTTCCCTGTATAGTACATCTTTAAGGATTTTGTGTAAAGCTGGTTTGGTGGAGATATATTGTTTCAGTTTTTCCTTATTGTGGAAGACTTTTATTTGACCTTCGGCTATGAAGGAGATTTTGGCGGGGTACAGAATTCTTGGTTGGTAGTTATTTTTATTTAGGGTTTGGTATACTTCATTCCAGGCTCTCCTTGCTTTCATGGTCTCTGCTGAGAAGTCTGGGGTAATTCTGATTGCTTTTCCTTTATATGTGATTGTTTTCTTTGCCCTAACAGCTTTGAGTATTTTTTCCTTGCACTCTGCTGAAGCTGTTTTGATCACAATGTGTAGGTGGGAAGTCCTATTCTGGTCTGGTCGATTTGGGGTTCTAAATGCTTCTTGTATCTGTATAGGCCTTTCCTTCTGGATGTTTGGGAAGTTCTCAGCTAATATTCTGTTAAATAGGTTGCCTATCCCATTAACCTCTTTCTCCAAGTTTTCCTCAATACCTATTATCCTTAAATTGGGCTTCCTGATTGTGTCTTGAATCTCCTGTAGCGATCTGTTTTGTTGCTTGGACTGGATTTGTATTGATTTTTGATCTTTCTCCATAGAATCTAAGGAATCTTCAGCTCCTGAGATTCGATCCTCTGCTTCAGTTAGTCGGGACTGTAGGCTAGCTACTTGATTTCGAATCTCTTTTCCTTCTGACTGGTCTTTCCTGATGATTTCCATGTCATTTCTTAGGTCCTGTATGGACTTCTTTACTTCATTAACTTCATTACTTTGGTTTTGAGTGTTGTCTCTCAAATCTTTAAGTTGGGTAGCTATCTTTTCATTTGACTCTTGAAGCTCACTTATCTTTCTATTTGTGGATGCCATGAAATTGCCTCCTCACGCTCTAACATAATTGACTGAAGAGATTCAAACTTTTCATTTATCATATTTATCAGTAAACTTTGTAGAGCATTTTTGGGGTTTTCTTCTATGTTTTTGATTGACTGCTCTGCTTCCTGTTTGTTTTGGGTGGGGGATAAGACTTCATTATTTGCCATCTTTCTTGTGTTTCTTCTGCCCATTGGAATTGCGAATGCCAGTCTACCAGCACCTGTGAGCACTGTTTAAGACCCAAAGCAGCCCTTACCAAGCACTGTTGTGTAAATCTTACAATTTCACAATTATATACAGATAACTTGTATACCTGTCTATAAAGTTAGATTTGGTGTTCCTAAAGAATACAATTTCAATATAACATCTGATCCTGGGCCCTGTATTCAGTAGTTACTTATTTACTGTTACAACCTTATACGCAATTCTTGTTTATATATTAAGTTCTTTTAGGACTGGCTTTCTCTATGAACCCCTTTGATTCACTCGTATTAAGCTGGGATGTTCTCTATCCAATTACCAGGAGTCAATGGAACCTGGAGGTCCAGGCAGTAAGTCAGGAGGGTAAGTTGGAGGTAGTAAAGAGAATAGAGTAAAGTGTATTGGGGGGGGGGGTGGTGGTGAATTTGGTTTAGTTTCAGTGACGTGGAAATGTGGAGAAGAGTAGAATCAGTAGAAAGAACATTGATAAAATGACAGACACTGGAGAGTTAGCAGAAAAGGGTGTAGGTGTTATTTATAGGAAAGTAGTTTTTAAAGGAAGAGGACGTAACGAGAGAAATGAAGTAAAAATACTGGAAGACAGATACACAAAACAGAGAAAAATTATTTAACAAGGAAGCATAAGTAAATAAAAAGGAAAATAACAGAAAAGGGACAACCCAAGCAAATAAACAAACACAAAAAAAACTTGATAAAACAAACCAGTAAAAATGGAAAACAAACAAAAAAAAACAAAAAAAAAACAGCCAATGATGTTTCAGGTGTGAAAAAATTAAAAAGAATATTTAAAAGAAAAGTTAAAAAAAATGTTCGAAAAGAAAAAGAAACCAGTCTCTGCTTTCCCTGCAATGGACTGCAGTCTATTTTCCTGATTGGCTGGTTTGACTTGATTTCAGTTGGCAAGGGGTGGTTCTGTGCTGACCTTCTCCCCTGTTGGAGCAATCGTGGGTCTCTGTGGTTCGCACAGCTTGCAGGCAGGCCTTGGGCGTCCTCTGTCGATGGGGACGTGGGCAGTCACAGGAACTGTGGCTCCTCTGTCTGCTGTGGGGCCGCTGCCTTTGATGCCTGGACTTGACTAGACTGTGAACTCAGCAGAGCGTGGCGCCTCTGGCCTGTTTTGCTCCACTAAGAGATGCTTGCCTGAGGGAGGCGGCCTCCTTGGCATAGGTAGCTATGGAATGCAGCTCCGTTTTGGGCTGGGAATTAGTTTCCTCTGTGACGGGACCGTTTAGCTGTCCCCGGAACTGTTTGTTCCTCCGTCTGTTGTTTCCGTGCCCCTGGTAGCTGCTCTCAGCTTTTGCTTTAAGTTTAGAAGTTCCGGCGGGCAGGGCGGGGCATCTCTGGCTAAGAACCGGACTCGCCTCCCACCAGGGCAGGGGGCGTTCTTCTGGGCGGAGCTGGTTCTCACTGATTCCGCCCCTCCTGCCCTTTTCAAAGATGGCTTTTTTGACCTCGCTTTCCCCAGGCCCGCTACAGTTCCAGACTGGTCTGACCCTATGCCAGTAGCAAAGATGGCACTTTGCTCTGGCGGTGGGGACAGGGATGCCTTCCAGAAGCTGGACTGTGTGCACAAGCGAGAATAATTTTTTATTTTTTTTTTGCGGGGTACTCACGCTGTCTCTGCGATGTCAGATCCTCCGTGCTAGGCTGCCTACTGCAGTATTTCTCGCTTTAGCAGCCCGGAGTACGGGGGGCTGTGCCAGGCAATGTGCCGGAGCCAGCGCTGGCGCCGGGGCGGGACGCCGCCCGCACCTCAAAACTGTGTTTTAAGACCAGCAAAGTCGATTTTTCCTTCCTGTTCAGAATCCCTGTACTGTTAGAACTTACTTTGGCTGTCTTTCTCGGAGAAACAGTTTCTATGAGGTGAGAAAACTACGATATCGGAGGGAGGTCTACAGGGCTCAGCCGCTCCTCCGCCATCTTCCCCCACAATCCAGATTCTTTTGGGGAGTTACCAGTACAGTAACCATATCAGGAAGTACTTCATTTATTAATCTACTGCTTTTCTTAATCTCAGTGGAGATATTTACTGATAAACAGCTACCTACGCAGCATGTTCATGTCGTTCCTAAATGAGCTTTTTTCTCTCTCCCCTCACCACAAATCAGATTCTTCTGAGGAGTTCCCAGTACATTATCCTTTCCCCTGTGAAATTACCTTAACAAGCTCCAGCTGTTTTTATTCTCAGAAGGTTTACTCCCTGATATACAGCTGCCTACCCCCTTCGTAAGTGCAGGTCCTAAATGAGCTTTTTTCTCTGTTCCCTCACCACATTCCAGATTCTTTTGGGGAGTTACCAGTACAGTAACCATACCAGGAAGTACTTAATTTATTAAGCTACTGCTTTTCTTAATCTCAGTGGAGATATTTACTGATAAACAGCTACCTACGCAGCATGTTCATGTCGTTCCTAAATGAGCTTTTATCTCTCTCCCCTCACCACAAATCAGATTCTTCTGAGGAGTTCCCAGTACATTATCCTTTCCCCTGTGTAATTTTCTTAACAAGCTCAAGCTGCTTTTATTCTCAGAAGTTTTACTCCCTGATATACAGCTGCCTTCCCCCTTCGTAAGTGCAGGTCCTATATGAGCTTTTTTCTCTGTTCCCTCACCACAATCCAGATTCTTTTGGGGAGTTACCAGTACAGTAACCATACCAGGAAGTACTTAATTTATTAAGCTACTGCTTTTCTTAATCTCAGTGGAGATATTTACTGATAAACAGCTACCTACGGAGCATGTTCATGTCGTTCCTAAATGAGCTTTTATCTCTCTCCCCTCACCACAATTCAGATTCTTCTGAGGAGTTCCCAGTATATTATCCTTTCCCCTGTGTAATTACCTTAACAAGCTCCAGCTGTTTTTATTCTCAGAAGGTTTACTCCCTGATATACAGCTGCCTACCCCCTTCGTAAGTGCAGGTCCTAAATGAGCTTTTTTCTCTGTTCCCTCACCACAATCCAGATTCTTTTGGGGAGTTACCAGTATAGTAACCATACCAGGAAGTACTTAATTTCTTAAGCTACTGCTTTTCTTAATCTCAGTGGAGATATTTACTGATAAACAGCTACCTAGGCAGCATGTTCATGTCGTTCCTAAATGAGCTTTTATGTCTCTCCCCTCACCACAAATCAGATTCTTCTGAGGAGTTCCCAGTACATTATCCTTTCCCCTGTGTAATTACCTTAACAAACTCCAGTTGTTTTTTTCTCAGAAGGTTTACTCCCTGATATACAGCTGCCTACTCCCTTCGTAAGTGCAGGTCCTAAATGAGCTTTTTTCTCTGTTCCCTCACCACAATCCAGTTTCTTTTGGGGAGTTGCCAGTACAGTCACCATACCAGGAAGTACTTAATTCATTAAGCTACTGTTTTTCTTAATTTCAGTGGAGATATTTACTGATAAACAGCTACCTACGCAGCATGTTCATGTCGTTCCTAAATGAGCTTTTATCTCCCTCCCCTCACCACAAATCAGATTCTTCTTAGGAGTTCCCAGTACATTATCCTTTCCCCTGTGTAATTACCTTAACAAGCTCCAGCTGTTTTTATTCTCAGAAGGTTTACTCCCTGATATACAGCTGCCTACCCCCTTCGTAAGTGCAGGTCTTAAATGAGCTTTTTTCTCTTTTCCCTCACCACAATCCAGATTCTTTTGGGGAGTTACCAATACAGTAACCATTCCAGGAAGTACTTAATTTATTAAGCTACTGCTTTTCTTAATCTCAGTGGAGATATTTTCTGATAAACAGCCACGTACGCAGCATGTTCATGTCGGTCCTAAATCAGCTTTTATCTCTCTCCCCTCACCACAAATCAGATTCTTCTGAGGAGTTCCCAGTACATTATCCTTTCCCCTGTGTAATTACCTTAACAAGCTCCAGCTGTTTTTATTCTCAGAAGGTTTACTCCCTGATATACAGCTGCCTACCCCCTTCGTAAGTGCAGGTCCTAAATGAGCTTTTTACTCTGTTCCTCACCACAATCCAGATTATTTTGGGGAGTTACCAGTACAGCAACAATACCAGGAAGTACTTAATTTATTAAGCTACTGCTTTTCTTAATCTCAGTGGAGATATTTTCTGATAAACAGCTACCTACACAGCATGTTCATGTCGTTCCTAAATGAGCTTTTATCTCTCTCCCCTCACCACAAATCAGATTCTTCTGAGGAGTTCCAGGTACATTATCCTTTCCCCTGTGTAATTACCTTTTTAAGCTCCAGCTGTTTTTATTCTCAGAAGGTTTACTCCCTGATGTACAACTGCCTACCCGCTTCGTAAGTGCAGGTCCTAAATGAGCTTTTTTCTCTGTTCCCTCACCACAATCCAGATTCTTTTGGGGAGTTACCAGTACAGTAACCATACCAGGAAGTACTTAATTTATTAAGCTACTGCTTTTCTTAATCTCAGTGGAGATATTTACTCATAAACAGCTACATACGCAGCATGTTCATGTCGTTCCTAAATGAGCATTTATCTCTCTCCACTCACCACAAATCAGATTCTGCTGAGGAGTTCCCAGTACATTATCCTTTCCCCTGTGTAATTACCTTAACAAGCTCCAGCTGTTTTTATTCAAAGAAGGTTTACTCCCTGATATACAGCTGCCTACCCCCTTTGTAAGTGCAGGTCATAAATGAGCTTTTTTCTCTGTTCTCTCACCACAATCCAGATTCTTTTGGGGAGTTACCAGTACAGTAACCATACCAGGAAGTACTTAATTTATTAAGCTACTGCTTTTCTTAATCTCAGTGGAGATATTTACTGATAAACAGCTACCTAAGCAGCATGGTCATGTCGTTCCTAAATGAGCTTTTTTCTCTCTCCCATCACCAGAAATCAGATTCTTCTGAGGAGTTCCCAGTACATTATCCTTTCCCCTGTGTAATTACCTTAACAAGCTCCAGCTGTTTTTATTCTCAGAAGGTTTACTCCCTGATAAACCACTGCCTACCCCCTTCGTATGTGCAGGTCCTAAATGAGCTTTTTTCTCTGTTCCTCACCACAATCCAGATTATTTTGGGGAGTTACCAGTACAGTAACAATACCAGGAAGTACTTAATTTATTAAGCTACTGCTTTTCTTAATCTCAGTGGAGAAATTTTCTGATAAACAGCTACCTACGCAGCATGTTCATGTCGTTCCTAAATGAGCTTTTATCTCTCTCCCCTCACCACAAATCAGATTCTTCTGAGGAGTTCCAGGTACATTATCCTTTCCCCTGTGTAATTACCTTTTTAAGCTCCAGCTGTTTTTATTCTCAGAAGTTTTACTCCCTGATGTACAACTGCCTACCCCCTTCGTAAGTGCAGGTCCTAAATGAGCTTTTTTCTCTGTTCCCTCACCACAATCCAGATTCTTTTGGGGAGTTACCAGTACAGTAACCATACCAGGAAGTACTTAATTTATTAAGCTACTGCTTTTCTTAATCTCAGTGGAGATATTTACTCATAAACAGCTACGTACGCAGCATGTTCATGTCGTTCCTAAATGAGCATTTATCTCTCTCCACTCACCACAAATCAGATTCTGCTGAGGAGTTCCCAGTACATTATCCTTTCCCCTGTGTAATTACCTTAACAAGATCCAGCTGTTTTTTTTCTCAGAAGGTATACTCCCTGATAAACAGCTGCCTACACCCTTCGTAAGTGCAGGTCCTAAATGAGCTTTTTTCTCTGTTCTCTCACCACAATCCAGATTCTTTTGGGGAGTTACCAGTACAGTAACCATACCAGGAAGTACTTAATTTATTAAGCTACTGCTTTTCTTAATCTCAGTGGAGATATTTTCTGATAAACAGCTACCTACGCAGCATGGTCATGTCGTTCCTAAATGAGCTTTTATCTCTCTCCCATCACCACAAATCAGATTCTGCTGAGGAGTTCCCAGTACATTATCCTTTCCCCTGTGTAATTACCTTTTTAAGCTCCAGCTGTTTTTATTCTCAGAAGGTATACTCCCTGATGTACAACTGCCTACCCCCTTCGTAAGTGCAGGTCCTAAATGAGCTTTTTTCTCTGTTCCCTCACCACAATCCAGATTCTTTTGGGGAGTTACCAGTACAATAACCATACCAAGAAGTACTTAATTTATTAAGCTAGTGCTTTTCTTAATCTCAGTGGAGATTTTTACTGATAAACAGCTACCTACGCAGCATGTTCATGTCGTTCCTAAATGAGCTTTTATCTCTCTCCCCTCACCACAAATCAGATTCTTCTGAGGAGTTCCCAGTACATTATCCTTTCCCCTGTGTAATAACCTTAACAAGCTCCAGCTGTTTTTATTCTCAGAAGGTTTACTCCCTGATATACAGCTGCCTACCCCCTTCGTAAGTTTAGGTCCTAAATGAGCTTTTTTCTCTGTTCCCTCACCACAATCCAGACTCTTTTCGGGAGTTACCAGTACAGTAACCATACCAGGAAGTACTTAATTTATTAAGCTACTGCTTTTCTTTTCTTTTTTTTTTTTTTTTTGGCCAGGCCTGGGCCTTGGACTCAGGGCCTGAGCACTGTCCCTGGCTTTTTGCCGCTCAAGGCTAGCACTCTGCCATTTGAGCTACAGCGCCGCTTCTGGCCGTTTTCTGTATATGTGCAGCTGGCGAACCGAACCTAGGGCCTCGTGTATCCGAGGCAGGCACTCTTGCCACTAGGCTATATCCCCAGCCCCTGCTTTTCTTAATCTCAGTGGTGATATTTACTGATAAACAGCTACGTATGAAGGATGTTCATGTCGTTCCTAAATGAGCTTTTATCTCTCTCCCCTCACCACAAATCAGATTCTTCTGAGGAGTTCCCAGTACATTATCCTTTCCCCTGTGTAATTACCTTAACAAGCTCCAGCTGTTTTTATTCTCAGAAGGTTTACTCCCTGATATACAGCTGCCTACCCCCTTCGTAAGTGCAGCTCCTAAATGAGCTTTTTACTCTGTTCCCTCACCACAATCCAGATTCTTTTGGGGAGTTACCAGTACAGTATCCATACCAGGAAGTACTTAATTTATTAAGCTACTGCTTCTCTTAATCTCAGTGGAGATATTTACTGATAAACAGCTACCTAAGCAGCATGGTCATGTCGTTCCTAAATGAGCTTTTTTCTCCATCCCATCACCACAAATCAGATTCTTCTGAGGAGTTCCCAGTACATTATCCTTTCCCCTGTGTAATTATCTTAACAAGCTCCAGCTGTTTTTATTCTCAGAAGGTTTACTCCCTGATAAACCACTGCCTACCCCCTTCGTATGTGCAGGTCCTAAATGAGCTTTTTTCTCTGTTCCTCACCACAATCCAGATTATTTTGGGGAGTTACCAGTACAGTAACAATACCAGGAAGTACTTAATTTATTAAGCTACTGCTTTTCTTAATCTCAGTGGAGAAATTTTCTGATAAACAGCTACCTACGCAGCATGTTCATGTCGTTCCTAAATGAGCTTTTATCTCTCTCCCCTCACCACAAATCAGATTCTTCTGAAGAGTTCCAGGTACATTATCCTTTCCCCTGTGTAATTACCTTTTTAAGCTCCAGCTGTTTTTATTCTCAGAAGGTTTACTCCCTGATGTACAACTGCCTACCCCCTTCGTAAGTGCAGGTCCTAAATGAGCTTTTTTCTCTGTTCCCTCACCACAATCCAGATTCTTTTGGGGAGTTACCAGTACAGTAACCATACCAGGAAGTACTTAATTTATTAAGCTACTGCTTTTCTTAATCTCAGTGGAGATATTTACTCATAAACAGCTACGTACGCAGCATGTTCATGTCGTTCCTAAATGAGCATTTATCTCTCTCCACTCACCACAAATCAGATTCTTCTGAGGAGTTCCCAGTACATTATCCTTTCCCCTGTGTAATTACCTTAACAAGATCCAGCTGTTTTTATTCTCAGAAGGTTTACTCCCTGATATACAGCTGCCTACACCCTTCGTAAGTGCAGGTCCTAAATGAGCTTTTTTCTCTGTTCTCTCACCACAATCCAGATTCTTTTGGGGAGTTACCAGTACAGTAACCATACCAGGAAGTACTTAATTTATTAAGCTACTGCTTTTCTTAATCTCAGTGGAGATATTTTCTGATAAACAGCTACCTACGCAGCATGGTCATGTCGTTCCTAAATGAGCTTTTATCTCTCTCCCATCACCACAAATCAGATTCTGCTGAGGAGTTCCCAGTACATTATCCTTTCCCCTGTGTAATAACCTTAACAAGCTCCAGCTTTTTTTATTCTCAGAAGGTTTACTCCCTGATATACAGCTGCCTACCCCCTTCGTAAGTGTAGGTCCTAAATGAGCTTTTTTCTCTGTTCCCTCACCACAATCCAGACTCTTTTCGGGAGTTACCAGTACAATAACCATACCAAGAAGTACTTAATTTATTAAGCTACTGCTTTTCTTAATCTCAGTGGAGATATTTACTGATAAACAGCTACCTACGCAGCATGTTCATGTCGTTCCTAAATGAGCTTTTATCTCTCTCCCCTCACCACAAATCAGATTCTTCTGAGGAGTTCCCAGTACATTATCCTTTCCCCTGTGTATTAACCTTAACAAGCTCCAGCTGTTTTTATTCTCAGAAGGTTTACTCCCTGATATACAGCTGCCTACCCCCTTCGTAAGTGTAGGTCCTAAATGAGCTTTTTTCTCTGTTCCCTCACCACAATCCAGACTCTTTTCGGGAGTTACCAGTACAGTAACCATACCAGGAAGTACTTAATTTATTAAGCTACTGCTTTTCTTTTCTTTTTTTTTTTTTTTTTGGCCAGGCCTGGCCCTTGTTCTCAGGGCTTGAGCACTGTCCCTGGCTTCTTGCCGCTCAAGGCTAGCACTCTGCCATTTGAGCTACAGCGCCGCTTCTGGCTGTTTTCTGTATATGTGCAGCTGGGGAACCGAACCTAGGGCCTCGTGTATCCGAGGCAGGCACTCTTGCCACTAGGCTATATCCCCAACCCCTGCTTTTCTTAATCTCAGTGGTGATATACAGCTGCATACCCCCTTCGTAAGTGCAGCTCCTAAATGAGCTTTTTTCTCTGTTCTCTCACCACAATCCAGATTCTTTTGGGGAGTTACCAGTACAGTAACCATACGAGGAAGTACTTAATTTATTAAGCTACTGCTTTTCTTAATCTCAGTGGAGATATTTTCTGATAAACAGCTACCTACGCAGCATGTTCATGTCGTTCCTAAATGAGCTTTTATCTCTCTCCACTCACCACAAATCAGATTCTGCTGAGGAGTTCCCAGTACATTATCCTTTCCCCTGTGTAATTACCTTAACAAGCTCCAGCTGTTTTTATTCTCAGAAGGTTTACTCCCTGATAAACCACTGCCTACCCTCTTCGTATGTGCAGGTCCTAAATGAGCTTTTTTCTCTGTTCCCTCACCACAATCCAGATTCTTTTGGGGAGTTACCAGTACAATAACCATACCAAGAAGTACTTAATTTATTAAGCTACTGCTTTTCTTAATCTCAGTGGAGATATTTACTGATAAACAGCTACCTACGCAGCATGTTCATGTCGTTCCTAAATGAGCTTTTATCTCTCTCCCATCACCACAAATCAGATTCTTCTGAGGAGTTCCAGGTACATTATCCTTTCCCCTGTGTAATTACCTTTTTAAGCTCCAGCTGTTTTTATTCTCAGAAGGTATACTCCCTGATGTACAACTGCCTACCCCCTTCGTAAGTGCAGGTCCTAAATGAGCTTTTTTCTCTGTTCCCTCACCACAATCCAGATTCTTTTGGGGAGTTACCAGTACAATAACCATACCAAGAAGTACTTAATTTATTAAGCTACTGCTTTTCTTAATCTCAGTGGAGATTTTTACTGATAAACAGCTACCTACGCAGCATGTTCATGTCGTTCCTAAATGAGCTTTTATCTCTCTCCCCTCACCACAAATCAGATTCTTCTGAGGAGTTCCCAGTACATTATCCTTTCCCCTGTGTAATAACCTTAACAAGCTCCAGCTGTTTTTATTCTCAGAAGGTTTACTCCCTGATATACAGCTGCCTACCCCCTTCGTAAGTTTAGGTCCTAAATGAGCTTTTTTCTCTGTTCCCTCACCACAATCCAGACTCTTTTCGGGAGTTACCAGTACAGTAACCATACCAGGAAGTACTTAATTTATTAAGCTACTGCTTTTCTTTTCTTTTCTTTTTTTTTTTTTTTTGGCCAGGCCTGGGCCTTGGACTCAGGGCCTGAGCACTGTCCCTGGCTTCTTGCCGCTCAAGGCTAGCACTCTGCCATTTGAGCTACAGCGCCGCTTCTGGCCGTTTTCTGTATATGTGCAGCTGGCGAACCGAACCTAGGGCCTCGTGTATCCGAGGCAGGCACTCTTGCCACTAGGCTATATCCCCAGCCCCTGCTTTTCTTAATCTCAGTGGTGATATTTACTGATAAACAGCTACGTATGAAGGATGTTCATGTCGTTCCTAAATGAGCTTTTATCTCTCTCCCCTCACCACAAATCAGATTCTTCTGAGGAGTTCCCAGTACATTATCCTTTCCCCTGTGTAATTACCTTAACAAGCTCCAGCTGTTTTTATTCTCAGAAGGTTTACTCCCTGATATACAGCTGCCTACCCCCTTCGTAAGTGCAGCTCCTAAATGAGCTTTTTTCTCTGTTCCCTCACCACAATCCAGATTCTTTTGGGGAGTTACCAGTACAGTATGCATACCAGGAAATACTTAATTTATTAAGCTACTGCTTTTCTTAATCTCAGTGGAGATATTTACTGATAAACAGCTACGTATGCAGCATGGTCATGTCGTTCCTAAATGAGGTTTTATCTCTCTCCCCTCACCACAAATCATATTCTTCTGAGGAGTTCCAAGTACATTATCCTTTCTCCTGTGTAATTACCTTAACAAGCTCCAGCTGTTTTTATTCTCAGAAGGTTTACTCCCTGATATACAGCTGCCTACCCCCTTCGTAAGTGCAGGTCCTAAATGAGCTTTTTTCTCTGTTCCCTCACCACAATCCAGATTCTTTTGGGGAGTTACCAGTTCAGTAACCATACCAGGAAGTACTTAATGTATTAAGCTACTGCTTTTCTTAATCTCAGTGGAGATATTTACTGATAAACAGCTACCTACGCAGCATGTTCATGTCGTTCCTAAATGAGCTTTTATCTCTCTCCCCTCACCACAAACCAGATTCTTCTGAGGAGTTCCCAGTACATTATCCTTTCCCCTGTGTAATTACCTTAACAAGCTCCAGCTGTTTTTATTCTCAGAAGGTTTACTCCCTGATATACAGCTGCCTACCCCCTTCGTAAGTGCAGGTCTTAAATGACCTTTTTTCTCTGTTCCCTCACCACAATCCAGATTCTTTTGGGGAGTGACCGGTACAGTAACGATACCAGGAAGTACTTAATTTCTCAAGCTACTGCTTTTCTTAATCTCAGGAGAGATATTTACTGATAAACAGCTACCTACGCAGCATGTTCATGTCGTTCCTAAATGAGCTTTTATCTCTCTCCCCTCACCACAAATCAGATTCTTCTGAGGAATTCCCAGTACATTATCCTTTCCCCTGTGTAATTACCTTAACAAGCTCCAGCTGTTTTTATTCTCAGAAGGTTTACTCCCTGATATACAGCTGCCTACCCCCTTCGTAAGTGCAGGTCTTAAATGAGCTTTTTTCTCTGTTCCCTCACCACAATCCAGATACTTTTTTTTGGAGTTACCAGTACAGTAACCATTCCAGGAAGTACTTAATTTATTAAGCTACTGCTTTTCTTAAACTCAGTGGAGATATTTACTGATAAACAGCTACCTACGCAGCATGTTCATGTCGTTCCTAAATCATCTTTTATCTCTCTCCCCTCAACAAAAATCAGATTCTTCTGAGGAGTACCCAGTACATTATCCTTTGCGCTGTGTAATTACCTTAACAAGCTCCAGCTTTTTTTATTCTCAGAAGGTTTACTCCCTGATATACAGCTGCCTACCCCCTTCGTAAGTGCAGGTCCTAAATGATCTTTTTTCTCTGTTCCCTCACCACAATCCAGATACTTTTCGGGAGTTACCAGTACAGTATCCATCGCAGGAAGTACTTAATTTATTAAGCTACTGCTTTTCTTAATCTAAGTGGAGATATTTAGTGATAAACAGCTACGTACGCAGCATGTTCATGTCGTTCCTAAATGAGCTTTTATCTCTCTCCCCTCACCACAAATCAGATTCTTCTGAGGAGTTGCCAGTACATTATCCTTTCCCCTGTGTAATTACCTTAACAAGCTCCAGCTGTTTTTATTCTCAGAAGGATTACTCCCTGATATACAGCTGCCTACCCCCTTCGTACGTGCAGGTCCTAAATGAGCTTTTTTCTCTGTTCCCTCACCACAATCCAGATTCTTTTGGGGAGTTACCACTACAGTAACCATACCAGGAAGTACTTAATTTATTAAGCTACTGCTTTTCTTAATCTCAGTGGAGATATTTACTGATAAACAGCTCCCTACGCAGCATGTTCATGTCGTTCCTAAATGAGCTTTTATCTCTCTCCCCTCACCACAAATCAGATTCTTCTGAGGATTTCCCAGTACATTATCCTTTCCCCTGTGTAATTACCTTAACAAGCTCCAGCTGTTTTTATTCTCAGAAGGTTTATCCCTGATATACATCTGCCTACCCCCTTCGTAAGTGTAGGTCCTACATGAGCTTTTTTCTCTGTTCCCTCACCACAATCCAGATTCTTTTGGGGAGGTACCAGTACAGTAACCATACCAGGAAGTACTTAATTTATTAAGCTACTGCTTTTCTTAATCTCAGTGGAGATATTTACTGATAAACAGCTACATACGCAGCATGTTCATGTCGTTCCTAAATGAGTATTTATCTCTCTCCCCTCACCACAAATCAGATTCTTCTGAGGAGTTCCCAGTACATTATCCTTTCCCCTGTGTAATTACCTTAACAAGCTATAGCTGTTTTTATTCTCAGAAGGTTTACTCCCTGATATACAGCTGCCTACCCCCTTCGTAAGTGCAGGTCCTAAATGAGCTTTTTTCTCTGTTCCCTCACCACAATCCAGATTCTTTTGGGGAGGTACCAGTACAGTAACCATACCAGGAAGTACTTAATTTATTAAGCTACTGCTTTTCTTAATCTCAGTGGAGATATTTACTGATAAACAGCTACATACGCAGCATGTTCATGTCGTTCCTAAATGAGTATTTATCTCTCTCCCCTCACCACAAATCAGATTCTTCTGAGGAGTTCCCGGTACATTATCCTTTCCCCTGTGTAATTACCTTAACAAGCTCCAGCTGTTTTTATTCTCAGGTTTACTCCCTGATATACAGCTGCCTACCCCCTTCGTAAGTGCAGGTCCTAAATGAGCTTTTTTCTCTGTTCCCTCACCCCAATCAAGACTCTTTTGGCTAGTTACCAGTACAGTAACCATACCAGGAAGTACTTAATTTATTAAGCTATTGCTTTTCTTAATCTCAGTGGAGATATTTACTGATAAACAGCTACCTACGCAGCATGTTCATGTCGTTCCTAAATGAGCTTTTATCTCTCTCCCCTCACCACCAATCAGATTCTTCTGAGGAGTTCCCAGTACATTATCCTTTTCCCTGTGTAATTACCTTACCAAGCTCCAGCTGTTTTTATTCTCAGAAGGTTTACTCCCTGATATACAACTGCCTACCCCCTTCGTAAGTGCAGGTCCTAAATGAGCTTTTTTCTCTGTTCCCTCACCACAATCCAGATTCTTTTGGGGAGTTACCAGTACAGTAACCATACCAGAAAGTACTTAACTTATTAAGCTACTGCTTTTCTTAATCTCAGTGGAGATATTTACTGATAAACGCAGCTTGTTCTTGTCGTTCCTAAATGAGCTTTTATCTCTCTCCCCTCACCACAAATCGGATTCTTCTGAGGAGTTCCCAGTACATTATCCTTTCCCCTGTGTAATTACCTTAACAAGCTCCAGCTATTTTTATTCTCAGCAGGTTTACTCCCTGATATACAGCTGCCTACCCACTTCGTAAGTGTAGGTCCTAAATGAGCTTTTATCTCTCTCCCCTCACCACAAATCAGATTATTCTGAGGAGTTTTCAGTACATTATCCTTTCCCCTGTGTAATTACCTTAACAAGCTCCAGCTGTTTTTATTCTCAGAAGGTTTACTCCCTGATATACAGCTGCCTACCCCCTTCGTAAGTGTAGGTCCTAAATGAGCTTTTTTCTCTGTTCCCTCACCACAATCGAGATTCTTTTGGGGAGTTACCAGTACAGTAACCATACCAGGGAGTACATAATTTATTAAGCTACTGCTTTTCTTAATCTCAGTGGCGATATTTACTGATAAACAGCCACATACGCAGCATGTTCATGTCGTTCCTAAATGAGCTTTTATCTCTCTTCCCTCACCACAATTCAGATTCATCTAAGGAGTTCCCAGTACATTATACTTTCCCCTGTGTAATTACCTTAACAAGCTCCAGCAGTTTTTATTCTCAGAATGTTTACTCCCTGATATACAGCTGCCTACCCCCTTCGTAAGTGTAGGTCCTAAATGAGCTTTTATCTCTCTCCCCTCACCAAAAATCAGATTCTTCTGCGGAGTTCCCAGTACATTATCCTTTCCCCTGTGTAATTACCTTAACAAGCTCCAGCTGTTTTTATTCTCAGAAGGTTTACTCCCTAATATACAGCTGCCTACCCCCTTCGTAAGTGCAGGTCCTAAATGAGCTTTTTCTGTTCCTTCACCACAATCCAGATTCTTTTGGGGAGTTACCAGTACAGTAACCATACCAGGAAGTACTAAACTTATTAAGCTACTGCTTTTCTTAATCTCAGTGGAGATATTTACTGATAAACGCAGAATGTTCATGTCGTTCTTAAATGAGCTTTTATCTCTCTCTCCTCACCACAAATCAGATTCTTCTGAGGAGTTCCCAGTACATTAAACTTTCCCCTGTGTAATTACCTTAACAAGCTCCAGCAGTTTTTATTCTCAGAATGTTTACTCCCTGATATACAGCTGCCTACCCCCTTCGTAAGTGTAGGTCCTAAATGAGCTTTTATCTCTCTCCCCTCACCAAAAATCAGATTCTTCTGAGGAGTTCCCAGTACATTATCCTTTCCCCTGTGTAATTACCTTAACAAGCTCCAGGTGTTTTTATTCTCAGAAGGTTTACTCCCTAATACACAGTTGCCTACCACCTTCGTAATTGCAGGTCCTAAATGAGCTTTTTTCTGTTCCTTCACCACAATCCAGATTCTTTTGGGGAGTTACCAGTACAGTAACCATACCAGGAAGTACTTAATTTATTAAGCTACTGCTTTTCTTAATCTCAGTGGAGATATTTACTGATAAACAGCTACCTACGCAGCATGTTCATGTCGTTCCTAAATGAGCTTTTATCTCTCTCACCTCACCACAAATCGGATTCTTCTGAGGAGTTCCCAGTACATTATCCTTTCCCCTGTGTAATTACCTTAACAAGCTCCAGCTATTTTTATTCTTAGAAGGTTTACTCCCTGATATACAGCTGCCTACCCACTTCGTAAGTGTAGGTCCTAAATGAGCTTTTATCTCTCTCCCCTCACCACAAATCAGATTCTTCTGAGGAGTTTTCAGTACATTATCCTTTCCCCTGTGTAATTACCTTAAGAAGCTCCAGCTGTTTTTATTCTCAGAAGGTTTACTCCCTGATATACAGCTGCCTACCCCATTCGTAAGTGTAGGTCCTAAATGAGCTTTTTTCTCTGTTCCCTCACCACAATCGAGATTCTTTTGGGGAGTTACCAGTACAGTAACCATACCAGGAAGTACCTAATTTATTAAGCTACTGCTTTTCTTAATCTCAGTGGCGATATTTACTGATAAACAGCCACATACGCAGCATGTTCATGTCGTTCCTAAATGAGCTTTTATCTCTCTTCCCTCACCACAATTCAGATTCATCTGAGGAGTTCCCAGTACATTATACTTTCCCCTGTGTAATTACCTTAACAAGCTCCAGCAGTTTTTATTCTCAGAATGTTTACTCCCTGATATACAGCTGCCTACCCCCTTCGTAAGTGTAGGTCCTAAATGAGCTTTTATCTCTCTCCCCTCACCAAAAATCAGATACTTCTGAGGAGTTCCCAGTACATTATCCTTTCCCCTGTGTAATTACCTTAACCAGCTCCAGCTGTTTTTATTCTCAGAAGGTTTACTCCCTAATATACAGCTGCCTACCCCCTTCGTAAGTGCAGGTCCTAAATGAGCTTTTTCTGTTCCTTCACCACTATCCAGATTCTTTTGGGGAGTTCCCAGTACAGTAACCATACCAGGAAGTACTTAATTTATTAAGCTACTGCTTTTCTTAATCTCAGTGGAGATATTTACTGATAAACAGCTACATACGCAGCATGGTCATGTCGTTCCTAAATGAGCTGTTATCTCTCTCCCCTCACCACAAATCAGATTCTTCTGAGGAGTTCCCAGTACATTATCCTTTCCCCTGTGTAATTACCTTAACAAGCTCAAGCTGTTTTTATTCTCAGAAGGTTTACTCCCTGATATACAGCTGCCTACCCCCTTCGTAAGTGCAGGTCCTAAATGAGGTTTTTTCTCTGTTCCCTCACCACAATCCAGATTCTTTTGGGGAGTTACCAGTACAGTAACCATACCAGTAAATACTTAATTTATTAAGCTACTGCTTTTCTTAATTTCAGTGGAGATATTTACTGATAACCAGCTACCTACGCAGCATGTTCATGTCGTTCCTAAATGAGCTTTTATCTCTCTCCCCTCACCACAAATCAGATTCTTCTGAGGGGTTCCCAGTACATTTTCCTTTCCCCTGTGTAATTACCTTAACAAGCTCCAGCTGTTTTTAATCTCAGAAGGTTTACTCCCTGATATACAGCTGCCTACCCACTTCGTAAGTGCAGGTCATAAATGAGCTTTTTTCTCTGTTCCCTCACCACAATCCAGATTGTTTTCGGGAGTTACCAGTACAGTATCCATCGCAGGAAGTACTTAATTTATTAAGCTACTGCTTTTCTTAATCTAAGTGGAGATATTTACTGATAAACAGCTACGTACGCAGCATGTTCATGTCGTTCCTAAATGAGCTTTTATCTCTCTCCCCTCACCACAAATCAGATTCTTCTGAGGAGTTGCCAGTAAATTATCCTTTCCCCTGTGTAATTACCTTAACAAGCTCCAGCTGTTTTTATTCTCAGAAGGATTACTCCCTGATATACAGCTGCCTACCCCCTTCGTACGTGCAGGTCTTAAATGAGCTTTATTCTCTGTTCCCTCACCACAATCCAGATTCTTTTGGGGAGTTACCAGTACAGTAACCATACCAGGAAGTACTTAATTTATTAAGCTACTGCTTTTCTTAATCTCAGTGGAGATATTTACTGATAAACAGCTCCCTACGCAGCATGTTCATGTCGTTCCTAAATGAGCTTTTATCTCTCTCCCCTCACCACAAATCAGATTCTTCTGAGGAGTTCCCAGTACATTATCCTTTCCCCTGTGTAATTACCTTAACAAGCTCCAGCTGTTTTTATTCTCAGAAGGTTTATCCCTGATATACAGCTGCCTACCCCCTTCGTAAGTGCAGGGACTAAATGAGCTTATTCTCTGTTCCCTCACCACAATCCAGATTCTTTTGGAGAGTTACCAGTACAGTAACCATACCAGGACGTACTGAATTTATCAAGCTACTGCTTTTCTTAATCTCAGTGGAGATATTTACTGATAAACAGCTACCTACGCAGCATGTTCATGTCGTTCCTAAATGAGCTTTTATCTCTCTCCCCTCACCACAAATCAGATTCTTCTGAGGAGTTCCCAGTACATTATCCTTTCCCCTGTGTAATTACCTTAACAAGCTCCAGCTGTTTTTATTCTCAGAAGGTTTACTCCCTGATATACAGCTGCCTACCCCCTTCGTGAGTGCAGGTCCTAAATGAGCTTTTTTCTCTTTTCCCTCACCACAATCCAGATTCTTTTGGTGAGTTACCAGTACAGTAACCATACCAGGAAGTACTTAATATATTAAGCTACTGCTTTTCTTAATCTCAGTGGAGCTATTTACTGATAAACAGCTACCTACGCAGCATGTTCATGTCGTTCCTAAATGAGCTTTTATTTCACTCCCCTCACCACAAATCAGATTCTTCTGAGGAGTTCCCAGTACATTATCCTTTCCCCTGTGTAATTACCTTAACAAGCTCCAGCTGTTTTTATTCTCAGAAGGTTTACTCCCTGATATACACCTGCCTACCCCCTTCGTGAGTGCAGGTCCTAAATGAGCTTTTTTCTCTTTTCCCTCACCACAATCCAGATTCTTTTGGGGAGTTACCAGTACAGTAACCATACCAGGAAATACTTAATATATTAAGCTACTGCTTTTCTTAATCTCAGTGAAGATATTTACTGATAAAAAGCTAACTACGCAGCATGTTCATGTCGTTCCTAAATGAGCTTTTATCTCTCTCCCCTCACCACAAATCAGATTCTTCTGAGGAGTTCCCAGTACATTATCCTTTCCCCTGTGTAATTACCTTAACAAGCTCCAGCTGTTTTTATTCTCAGAAGGTATACTCCCTGATATACAGTTGCCTAACCCCTTCGTAAATGCAGGTCCTAAATGAGCTTTTTTCTCTGTTCCCTCAGCACAATCCAGATTCTTTTGGGGAGTTACCAGTACAGTAACCATACCAGGAAGTACTAAACTTATTAAGCTACTGCTTTTCTTAATCTCAGTGGAGATATTTACTGATAAACGCAGAATGTTCATGTCGTTCTTAAATGAGCTTTTATCTCTCTCCCCTCACCACAAATCAGATTCTTCTGAGGAGTTCCCAGTACATTAAACTTTCCCCTGTGTAATTACCTTAACAAGCTCCAGCAGTTTTTATTCTCAGAATGTTTACTCCCTGATATACAGCTGCCTACCACCTTCGTAATTGTAGGTCCTAAATGAGCTTTTATCTCTCTCCCCTCACCAAAAATCAGATTCTTCTGAGGAGTTCCCAGTACATTATCCTTTCCCCTGTGTAATTACCTTAACAAGCTCCAGGTGTTTTTATTCTCAGAAGGTTTACTCCCTAATATACAGTTGCCTACCACCTTCGTAATTGCAGGTCCTAAATGAGCTTTTTTCTGTTCCTTCACCACAATCCAGATTCTTTTGGGGAGTTACCAGTACAGTAACCATACCAGGAAGTACTTAATTTATTAAGCTACTGCTTTTCTTAATCTCAGTGGAGATATTTACTGATAAACAGCTACCTACACAGCATGTTCATGTCGTTCCTAAATGAGCTTTTATCTCTCTCCCCTCACCACAAATCAGATTCTTCTGAGGAGTTCCCAGTACATTATCCTTTCCCCTGTGTAATTACCTTAACAAGCTCCAGCTGTTTTTATTCTCAGAAGGTTTACTCCCTGATATACAGCTGCCTACCCCCTTCGTAAGTGCAGGTCCTACATGAGCTATTTTCTCTGTTCCCTCACCACAATCCAGATTTTTTTGGGGAGTTACCAGTACAGTAACCATACTAGGAAGTACTTAATTTATTAAGCTACTGCTTTTCTTAATTTCAGGGGAGATATTTACTGATAAACAGCTACCTACGCAGCATGTTCATGTCGTTCCTAAATGAGCTTTTATCTCTCTCCCCTCACCACAAATCAGATTCTTCTGAGGGGTTCCCAGTACATTTTCCTTTCCCCTGTGTAATTACCTTAACAAGCTCCAGCTGTTTTTATTCTCAGAAGGTTTACTCCCTGATATACAGCTGCCTAACCCCTTCGTAAGTGCAGGTCATAAATGAGCTTTTTTCTCTGTTCCCTCACCACAATCCAGATTCTTTTCGGGAGTTACCAGTACAGTATCCATCGCAGGAAGTACTTAATTTATTAAGCTACTGCTTTTCTTAATCTAAGTGGAGATATTTACTGATAAACAGCTACGTACGCAGCATGTTCATGTCGTTCCTAAATGAGCTTTTATCTCTCTCCCCTCACCACAAATCAGATTCTTCTGAGGACTTCCCAGTACATTATCCTTTCCCCTGTGTAATTACTTTAACAAGCTCCAGCTGTTTTTATTCTCAGAAGGTTTACTCCCTGATATACAGCTGCCTACCGCCTTCGTAAGTGCAGGTCCTAAATGAGCATTTTTCTCTGTTCCCTCACCACAATCCAGATTCTTTTGGGGAGTTACCAGTACAATAACCATACAAGGAAGTACTTAATTTATTAAGCTACTGCTTTTCTTAATCTCAGTGGAGATATTTACTGATAAACAGCTACCTACGCAGCATGTTCATGTCGTTCCTAAATGAGCTTTTATTTCACTCCCCTCACCACAAATCAGATTCTTCTGAGGAGTTCCCAGTACATTATCCTTTCCCCTGTGTAATTACCTTAACAAGCTCCAGCTGTTTTTATTCTCAGAAGGTTTACTCCCTGATATACAGTTGCCTACCCCCTTCGTAAGTGCAGGTCCTAAATGATCTTTTTTCTCTGTTCCCTCACCACAATCCAGTTTCTTTTGGTGAGTTACCAGTACAGTAACCATACCACGAAGTACTTAATTTATTAAGCTACTGCTTTTCTTAATCTCAGTGGAGATATTTACTGATAAACAGCTACCTACGCAGCATGTTCATGTCGTTCCTAAATTAGCTTTTATCTCTCTCCCCTCACCACAAATCAGATTCTTCTGAGGAGTTCCAAGTACATTATCCTTTCCCCTGTGTAATTACCTTAACAAGCTCCAGCTGTTTTTATTCTCAGAAGGTTTACTCCCTGATATAAAGCTGCTTACCCCCTTCGTAAGTGCAGGTCTTAAATGATCTATGTTCTCTGTTCCCTCTCCACAATCCAGATTCTTTTGGGGAGTTACCGGTACAGTAACCATACCAGGAAGTACTTAATTTATTAAGCTACTGCTTTTCTTAACCTCAGTGGAGATATTTACTGATAAACAGCTACCTACGCAGCATGTTCATGTCGTTCCTAAATGAGCTTTTATCTCTCTCCCCTCACCACAAATCAGATTCTTCTGAGGAGTTCCCAGTACATTATCCTTTCCCCTATGTATTTACCTTAACAAGCTCCAGCTGTTTTTATTCTCAGAAGGTTTACTCCATGATATACACCTGCCTACCCCCTTCGTAAGTGCAGGTCTTAAATGAGCTTTTTTCTCTGTTCCCTCACCACAATCCAGATTCTTTTGGGGAGTTACCAGTACAGTAACCATAACAGGAAGTACTTAATTTATTAAGCTACTGCTTTTCTTAATCTCAGTGGAGATATTTACTGTTAAACAGCTACGTACGCAGCATGTTCATGTCGTTCCTAAATGAGCTTTTTTTTTTTTCCTCAAATTTTTATTATCAAACTGACCTACAGAGAGGTTACAGTATCATACGTTGGGCATTGGATACATTTCTTGTACTGTTTTTTGCCTTGTCCCTCATGCCCCCCTCCCTTCCCCCCTTTCCCTCCCCCCCCAGGAGTTCAGTTCACTTACACCAAACAGTTTTGTAAGTATTGCTTTTGTATTTATTTCTCTTTTTTTACCCTGTGTCTCTCGAATTTGGTATTCCCTCTGAATTTCCTACTTCCAATACCAGTAAACACGGTTTCCAATATACTCACTTAAGATTACAGAGATAGTGTAGGTACAAACATAGGAAGGTGATACAAAACATTATCAATAATAGAAACTACACATACACATAGGACGTTGAAAGTAGTTACAACTGTGATATATCACTTGTTTCCATAACATGGAGTTCATTTCAATTAGCATCATCTTATGTGTTTCTAAGGGTATAGCTATTGGGCCTTGTGATGCTCTGCTATGGCTTGCCTAAACCTGTACTAATGATTCCCAATAAGGGAGGCCATAGAGTCCATGTTTCTTTGGGTCTGGCTCACTTCACTTAGTATAACTAAATGAGCTTTTATCTCTCTCCCCTCAACACAAATCAGATTGTTCTGAGGAGTTCCCAGTACATTATCCTTTCCCCTGTGTAATTACCTTAACAAGCTCCAGCTGTTTTTATTCTCAGAAGGTTTACTCCCTCATATACAGCTGCCTACCCCCTTCGTAAGTGCAGGTCCTAAATGAGCGTTATTCTCTGTTCCCTCACCACAATCCAGATTCTTTTGGTGAGTTACCAGTACAGTAACCATACCAGGAAGTACTTAATTTATTAAGCTACTGCTTTTCTTAATCTCAGTGGAGATATTTACTGATAAACAGCTACCTACGCAGCATGTTCATGTCGTTCCTAAATGAGCTTTTATCTCTCTCCCCTCAACACAAATCAGATTCTTCTGAGGAGTTCCCAGTACATTATCCTTTCCCCTGTGTAATTACCTTAACAAGCTCCAGCTGTTTTTATTCTCAGAAGGTTTACTCCCTCATATACAGCTGCCTACCCCCTTCGTAAGTGCAGGTCGTAAATGAGCTTTTTTCTCTGTTCCCTCACCAAAATCCAGATTCTTTTGGGGAGTTACCAGTACAGTAACCATACCAGGAAGTACTTAATTTATTAAGCTACTGCTTTTCTTAATCTCAGTGGAGATATTTACTGATAAACAGCTACGTACGCAGCATGTTCATGTCGTTCCTAAATGAGCTTTTTTTTTTTTTTCTCAAATTTTTATTATCAAACTGACGTACAGAGAGGTTACAGTATCATACGTTGGGCTTTGGATACATTTCTTGTACTGTTTGTTGCCTTGTCCCTCATGCCCCCCTCCCTTCCCCCCTTTCCCCCCCCCCCAGGAGTTCAGTTCACTTACACCAAACAGTTTTGCAAGTATTGTTTTTGTAGTTATTTCTCTTTTTTTACCCTGTGTCTCTCGAATTTGGTATTCCCTCTGAATTTCCTACTTCCAATACCAGTAAACACGGTTTCCAATATACTCAGATAAGATTACAGAGATAGTGTAGGTACAAACATAGGAAGGTGATACAAAACATTATCAATAATAGAAACTACACATACACATAGGACGTTGAAAGTAGTTACAACTGTGATATATCACTTGTTTCCATAACATGGAGTTCATTTCAATTAGCATCATCTTATGTGTTTCTAAGGGTATAGCTATTGGGCCTTGTGATGCTCTGCTATGGCTTGCCTAAACCTGTACTAATGATTCCCAATAAGGGAGGCCATAGAGTCCATGTTTCTTTGGGTCTGGCTCACTTCACTTAGTATAACTAAATGAGCTTTTATCTCTCTCCCCTCACCACAAATCAGATTGTTCTGAGGAGTTCCCAGTACATTATCCTTTCCCCTGTGTAATTACCTTAACAAGCTCCAGCTGTTTTTATTCTCAGAAGGTTTACTCCCTGATATACAGCTGCCTACCCCCTTCGTAAGTGCAGGTCGTAAATGAGCTTTTTTCTCTGTTCCCTCACCACAATCCAGATTCTTTTGGGGAGTTACCAGTACAGTAACCATACCAGGAAGTACTTAATTTATTAAGATACTGCTTTTCTTAATCACAGTGGAGATATTTACTGATAAACAGCTACCTACGCAGCATGTTCATGTCGTTCCTAAATGAGCTTTTATCTCTCTCCCCTCACCACAAATCAGATTCTTCTGAGGAGTTCCCAGTACATTATCCTTTCCCCTGTGTAATTACCTTAACAAGCTCCAGCTGTTTTTATTCTCAGAAGGTTTACTCCCTGATATACAGCTGACTACCCCCTTCGTAAGTGCAGGTCCTAAATGAGCTTTTTTCTCTGTTCCCTCACCACAATCCAGATTCTTTTGGGGAGTTACCAGTACAGCAACCATACCAGGAAGTACTTAATTTATTAAGCTACTGCTTTTCTTAATCTCAGTGGAGATATTTACTGATAAACAGCTACCTACGCAGCATGTTCATGTCGTTCCTAAATGAGCTTTTATCTCTCTCCCCTCACCACAAATCAGATTCTACTGAGGAGTTCCCAGTACATTATCCTTTCCCCTGTGTAATTACCTTAATAAGCTCCAGCTGTTTTTATTCTCACAAGGTTTACTCCCTGATATACAGCTGCCTACCCCCTTCGTAAGTGTAGGTCCTAAATGAGCTTTTTTCTCTGTTCCCTCACCAAAATCCAGATTCTTTTGGGGAGTTACCAGTACAGTAAAAATACCAGGAAGTACTTAATTTATTAAACTACTGCTTTTCTTAATCTCAGTGGAGATATATACTGATAAACAGCTACGTATGAAGCATGTTCATGTCGTCCCTAAATGAGCTTTTATCTCTCTCCCCTCACCACAAATCAGATTCTTCTGAGGAGTTCCCAGTACATTATCCTTTCCCCTGTGTAATTACCTTAACAAGCTCCAGCTGTTTTTATTCTCAGAAGGTTTACTCCCTGATATACAGCTGCCTACCCCCTTCGTAAGTGCAGGTCCTAAATGAGCTTTTTTCTCTGTTCCCTCACCACAATCCAGATTCTTTTGGGGAGTTACCAGTACAGTAACCATACCAGGAAGTACTTAATTTATTAAGCTACTGCTTTTCTTAATCTCAGTGGAGATATTTACTGATAAACAGCTACCTACGCAGCATGTTCATGTCGTTCCTAAATGAGCTTTTATCTCTCTCCCCTCACCACAAATCATATTCTTCTGAGGAGTTCCCAGTACACTATCCTTTCCCCTGTGTAATTACCTTAACAAGCTCCAGCTGTTTTTATTCTCAGAAGGTTTACTCCCTGATATACAGCTGCCTACCCCCTTCGTAAGTGCAGGTCCTAAATGAGCTTTTTTCTCTGTTCCCTCACCACAATCCAGATTCTTTTGGGGAGTTACCAGTACAGTAACCATACCAGGAAGTAATTAATTTATTAAGCTACTGCTTTTCTTAATCTCAGTGGAGATATTTACTGATAAACAGCTACCTATGCAGCATGTTCATGTCGTTCCTAAATGAGCTTTTATCTCTCTCCCCTCACCACAAATCAGATTCTTCTGAGGAGTTTCCAGTACATTATCCTTTCCCCTGTGTAATTACCTTAACAAGCTCCAGCTGTTTTTATTCTCAGAAGGTTACTCCCTGATATACAGCTGCCTACCCCCTTCGTAAGTGCAGGTCCTAAATGAGCTTATTTCTCTGTTCCCTCACCACAATCCAGATTATTTTGGGGAGTTACCAGTACAGTAACCATACCATTAAGTAATTAATTTATTAAGCTACTGCTTTTCTTAATCTCAGTGGAGATATTTACTGATAAACAGCTACCTACGCAGCATGTTCATGTCGTTCCTAAATGAGCTTTTATCTCTCTCCCCTCACCACAAATCAGATTCTTCTGAGGACTTCCCAGTACATTACCCTTTCCCCTGTGTAATTACTTTAACAAGCTCCAGATGTTTTTATTCTCAGAAGGTTTACTCCCTGATATACAGCTGCCTACCCCCTTCGTAAGTGCAGGTCCTAAATGAGCTTTTTTCTCTGTTCCCTCACCACAATCCAGATTCTTTTGGGGAGTTACAAGTACAGTAACCATACCAGGAAGTACTTAATTTATTAAGCTACTGCTTTTCTTAATCTCACTGGAGATATTTACTGATAAACAGCTACCTACGCAGCATGTTCATGTCGTTCCTAAATGAGCTTTTATCTCTCTCCCCTCACCACAAATCAGATTCTTCTGAGGAGTTCCCAGTACATTATCCTTTACCCTGTGTAATTACGTTAACAAGCTCCAGCTGTTTTTATTCTCAGAAGGTTTACTCCCTGATATACAGCTGCCTACCACCTTCGTAAGTGCAGGTCATAAATGAGCTTTTTCTCTGTTCCCTCACCACAATCCAGATTCTTTTGGGGAGTTACCAGTAGAGTAACCATACCAGGAAGTACTTAATTTATTAAGCTACTGCTTTTCTTAATCTCAGTGGAGATATTTACTGATAAACAGCTACCTATGCAGCATGTTCATGTCGTTCCTAAATGAGCTTTGATCTCTCTCCCCTCACCACAAATCAGATTCTTCTGAGGAGTTCCCAGTACATTATCCTTTCCCCTGTGTAATTCCCTTAACAAGCTCCAGATGTTTTTATTCTCAGAAGGTTTACTCCCTGATATACTGCGGCCTACCCCCTTCGTAAGTGCAGGTCCTAAATGAGCTTTTTTCTCTGTTCCCTCACCACAATCCAGATTTTTTTGGGGAGTTACCAGTACAGTAACCATACCAGGAAGTACTTAATTTATTAAGCTACTGCTTTTCTTTATCTCAGTGGAGATATTTACTGATAAACAGCTACCTACGCAGCATGTTCATGTCGTTCCTAAATGTGCTTTTATCTCTCTCCCCTCACCACAAATCAGATTCTTCTGAGGAGTTCCCAGTACATTATCCTTTCCCCTGTGTGATTACCTTAACAAGCTCCAGCTGTTTTTATTCTCAGAAGGTTTACTCCCTGATATACACCTGCCTACCTCCTTCGTAAGTGCAGGTCCTAAATGAGCTTTTTTCTCTGTTCCCTCACCACAATCCAGATTCTTTTGGGGAGTTACCAGTACAGAAACCATACCAGGAAGTACTTAATTTATTAAGCTACTGCTTTTCTTAATCTCAGTGGAGATATTTACTGATAAACAGCTACCTACGCAGCATGTTCATGTCGTTCCTAAATGAGCTTTTATCTCTCTCCCCTCACCACAAATCAGATTCTTCTGAGGAGTTCCCAGTACATTGTCCTTTCCCCTGTGTAATTACCTTAACAAGCTCCAGCTGTTTTTATTCTCAGAAGGTTTACTCCCTGATATACAGCTGCCTATCCCCTTCGTAAGTGCAGGTCCTAAAGGAGCTTTTTTCTCTGTTCCCTCACCAAAATCCAGATTCTTTTGGGGAGTTACCAGTACAGTAACCATAACAGGAAGTACTTAATTTATTAAGCTACTGCTTTTCTTAATCTCAGTGGAGATATTTACTGATAATCACCTACCTAGGCAGCATGTTCATGTCGTTCCCAAATGAGCTTTTATCTCTCTCCCCTCACCACAAATCAGATTCTTCTGAGGAATTCCCAGGAAATTATCCTTTCCCCTGTGTAATTACCTTAACAAGCTCCAGCAGTTTTTATTCTCAGAAGGTTTACTCCCTGATATACAGCTGCCTACCCCCTTCGAAAGTGCAGGTCCTAAATGAGCTTTTTTCTCTGTTCCCTCACCACAATCCAGATTCTTTTGGGGAGTTACCAGTACAGTAACCATACCAGGAAGTAATTAATTTATTAAGCTACTGCTTTTCTTAATCTCAGTGGAGATATTTACTGATAAACAGCTACCTACGCAGCATGTTCATGTCGTTCCTAAATGAGCTTTTATCTCTCTCCCCTCACCACAAATCATATTCTTCTGAGGAGTTCCCAGTACATTATCCTTTCCCCTGTGTAATTACCTTAACAAGCTCCAGCTGTTTTTATTCTCAGAAGGTTTACTCCCTGATATACAGCTGCCTACCCCCTTCGTAAGTGCAGGTCATAAATGAGCTTTTTTCTCTGTTCCCTCACCACAAGCCAGATTCTTTTGGGGAGTTACCAGTACAGTAACCACACCAGGAAGTACTTAATTTATTAAGCTACTGCTTTTCTTAATCTCAGTGGAGATATTTACTGATAAACAGCTACCTACGCAGCATGTTCATGTCGTTCCTAAATGTGCTTTAATCTCTCTCCCCTCACCACAAATCAGATTCTTCTGAGGAGTTCCCAGTACATTATCCTTACCCCTGTGTAAATACCTTAACAAGCTCCAGCTGTTTTTATTCTCAGAAGGTTTACTCCCTGATATACTGCGGCCTACCCCCTTCGTAAGTGCAGGTCCTAAATGAGATTTTCTCTGTTCCCTCACCACAATCCAGATTCTTTTGGGGAGTTACCAGTACAGTAACCATACCAGGAAGTACTTAATTTATTAAGCTACTGCTTTTCTTAATCTCAGTGGAGATATTTACTGATAAACAGCTACCTACGCAGCATGTTCATGTCATTCCTAAATGTGCTTTTATCTCTCTCCCCTCACCACAAATCAGATTCTTCTGAGGAGTTCCCAGTACATTATCCTTTCCCCTGTGTAATTACCTTAACAAGCTCCAGCTGTTTTTATTCTCAGAAGGTTTACTCCCTGATATACTGCTGCCTACCCCCTTCGTAAGTGCAGGTCCTAAATGAGCTTTTTTCTCTGTTCCCTCACCACAATCCAGATGCTTTTGGGGAGTTACCAGTACAGTAACCATACCAGGAAGTACTTAATTTATTAAGCTACTGCTTTTCTTAATCTCAGTGGAGATATTTACTGATAATCACCTACCTAGGCAGCATGTTCATGTCGTTCCTAAATGAGCTTTTATCTCTCTCCCCTCACCACAAATCAGATTCTTCTGAGGAGTTCCCAGGACATTATCCTTTCCCCTGTGTAATTACCTTAACAAGCTCCAGCAGTTTTTATTCTCAGAAGGTTTACTCCCTGATATACAGCTGCCTACCCCCTTCGTAAGTGCAGGTCCTAAATGAGCTTTTTTCTCTGTTCCCTCACCACAATCCAGATTCTTTTGGGGAGTTACCAGTACAGTAACCATACCAGGAAGTAATTAATTTATTAAGCTACTGCTTTTCTTAATCTCAGTGGAGATATTCACTGATAAACAGCTACCTACGCAGCATGTTCATGTCGTTCCTAAATGAGCTTTCATCTCTCTCCCCTCACCACAAATCAGATTCTTCTGAGGAGTTCCCAGTACATTATCCTTTCCCCTTTTTAATTCCCTTAACAAGCTCCAGCTGTTTTTATTCTCAGAAGGTTTACTTCCTGATATACTGCGGCCTACACCCTTCGTAAGTGCAGGTCATAAATGAGCTTTTTTCTCTGTTCCCTCACCACAATCCAGATTCTTTTGGGGAGTTACCAGTACAGTAACCATACCAGGAAGTACTTAATTTATTAAGCTACTGCTTTTCTTAATCTCAGTGGAGATATTTACTGATAAACAGCTACCTATGCAGCATGTTCATGTCATTCCTAAATGTGCTTTTATCTCTCTCCCCTCACCACAAATCAGATTCTTCTGAGGAGTTCCCAGTACATTATCCTTTCCCCTGTGTAATTACCTTAACAAGCTCCAGCTGTTTTTATTCTCAGAAGGTTTACTCCCTGATATACAGCTGCCTACCCCCTTCGTAAGTGCAGGTCCTAAATGAGCTTTTTTCTCTGTTCCCTCACCACAATCCAGAATCTTTTGGGGAGTTACCAGTACAGTAACCATACCAGGAAGTACTTAATTTATTAAGCTACTGCTTTTCTAAATCTTAGTGGAGATATTTACTGATAAACAGCTACCCACGCAGCATGTTCATGTCGTTCCTAAATGAGCTTTTATCTCTCTCCCCTCACCACAAATTAGATTCTTCTGAGGAGTTTCCAGTACATTATCCTTTCCACTGTGTAATTACCTTAACAAGATCCAGCTGTTTTTATTCTCAGAAGGTATACTCCCTGATATACAGCTGCCTACCCCGTTCGTAAGTGCAGGTCCTAAATGAGCTTTTTTTCTCTGTTCCCTCACCACAATCCAGATTCTTTTGAGGAGTTACCAGTACAGTAACCATACCAGGAAGTACTTAATTCATTAAGCTACTGCTTTTCTTAATCTCAGTGGAGATATTTACTGATAAACAGCTACGCATGCAGCATGTTCATGTCGTTCCTAAATGAGCTTTTATCTCTCTCCCCTCACCACAAATCAGATTCTTCTGAGGAGTTCCCAGTACATTATCCTTTCCCCTGTGTAATTACCTTAACAAGCTCCAGCTGTTTTTATTCTCAGAATGTTTACTCCCTGATATATAGCTGCCTAACAACTTCGTAAGTGAAGGTCCTAAATGAGCTTTTTTCTCTGTTCCCTCACCACAACCCAGCTTCTTTTGGGGAGTTACCAGTACAGTAACCATACCAAGAAGTACTTAATTTATTAAGCTACTGCTTTTCTTAATCCCAGTGGAGATATTTAGTGATAAACAGCTACCTACGCAGCATGTTCATGTCGTTCATAAATGAGCTTTTATCTCTCTCCCCTCACCACTAATCAGATTCTTCTGAGGAGTTCCCAGTACATTATGCTTTCCCCTGTGTAATTACCTTCATAAGCTCCAGCTGTTTTTACTCTCAGAGGGTTTACTCCCTGATATACAGCTGCCTACCCCCTTCGTATGTGCACGTTCTAAATGAGCTTTTTTCTCTGTTCCCTCACCACAATCCAGATTCTTTTGGGTAGTTACCAGTACAGTAACCATACCAGGAAGTACTTAATTTATCAAGCTACTGCTTTTCTTAATCTCAGTGGAGATATTTACTGATAAACAGCTACCTACGCAGCATGTTCATGTCGTTCCTAAATGAGCTTTTATCTCTCTCCCCTCAACACAAATCAGATTCTTCTGAGGAGTTCCCAGTACATTATCCTTTCCCCTTTGTAATTCCCTTAACAAGCTCCAGCTGTTTTTATTCTCAGAAGGTTTACTCCCTGTTATACAGCTGCCTACACCTTCGTAAGTGCAGGTCCTAAATGAGCTTTTTTCTCTGTTCCCTCACCACAATCCAGATTCTTTTGGGGAGTTACCAGTACAGTAACCATACCAGGAAGTACTTAATTTATTAAGCTACTGCTTTTCTTAATCTCAGTGGAGATATTTACTGATAAACAGCTATCTACGCAGCATGTTCATGTCGTTCCTAAATGAGCTTTTATCTCTCTCCCCTCACCTCAAATCAGATTCTTCTGAGGAGTTCCCAGTACATTATCCGTTCCCCTGTGTAATTACCTTAACAAGCACCAGCTGTTTTTATTCTCAGAAGGTTTACTCCCTGATATACAGCTGCCTACCCCCTTCGTAAGTGCAGGTCATAAATGAGATTTTTTTCTCTGTTCCCTCACCACAATCCAGATTCTTTTGGGAAGTTACCAGTACAGTAACCGTACCAGGAAGTACTTAATTTATTAAGCTACTGCTTTTCTTAATCTCAGTGGAGATATTTACTGATAAACAGCTACCTATGCAGCATGTTCATGTCGTTCCTAAATGAGCTTTTATCTCTCTCCCCTCACCACAAATCAGATTCTTCTGAGGAGTTCCCAGTACATTATCCTTTCCCCTGTGTAATTACCTTAACAAGCTCCAGCAGTTTTTATTCTCAGAAGGTTTTCTCACTGATATACAGCTGCCTACCACCTTCGTAAGTGCAGGTCCTAAATGAGCTTTTTTCTCTGTTCCCTCACCACAATCCAGATTCTTTTGGGGAGTTACCAGTACAGGAACCATACCAGGAAGTACTTAATTTATAAGCTACTGCTTTTCATAATCTCAGTGGAGATATTTACTGATAAACAGCTACATACGCAGCATGTTCATGTCGTTCCTAAATGAGCTTTTACCTCTCTCCCCTCACCACAAATCAGATTCTTCTGAGGAGTTCCCAGCATATTATCCTTTCCCCTGTGTAATTATCTTAACAAGCTCCAGGTGTTTTTATTCTCAGAAGGTTTCCTCCCTGATATACAGCTGCCTACAACCTTCGTAAGTGCAGATCCTAAATGAGCTTTTTTCTCTGTTCCCTCACCACAATCCAGATTCTTTTGGGGAGTTACCAGTACAGTAACCATACCAGGAAGTACTTAAATTATTAAGCTACTGCTTTTCTTAATCTCAGTGGAGATATTTATTGATAAACAGCTACCTACGCAGCATGTTCATGTTGTTTCTAAATGACCTTTTATCTCTCTCCCCTCACCATAAATCAGATTCTTCTGAGGCGTTCCCAGTACATTATCCTTTCCCATGTGTAATTACCTTAACAAGCACCAGCTGTTTTTATTCTCAGAAGGTTTACTCCCTGATATACAGCTGCCTAACCCCTTCGTAAGTGCAGGTCTAAATGAGCTTTTTTCTCTGTTCCCTCAACACAATCCAGATTCATTTGGGGAGTTACCAGTACAGTAACCATACCAGGAAGTACTTAAATTATTAAGCTACTGCTTTTCTTAATCTCAGTGGAGATATTTACTGACAAACAGCTACCTACGCAGCATGTTCATGTCGTTCCTAAATGAGCTTTTATCTCTCTCCCGTCACCACAAATCAGATTCTTCTGAGGAGTTCCCAGTACATTATCCTTTCCCCTGTGTAATTACCTTAACAAGCACCGGCTGTTTTTATTCTCAGAAGGTTTACTCCCTGATATATAGCTGCCTACCACCTTCGTAAGTGCAGGTCCTAAATGAGATTTTCTCTCTGTTCCCTCAAAACAATCCAGATTCTTTTGGGCAGTTACCAGTACAGTAACCATACCAGGAAGTACTTAATTTATTAAGCTACTGCTTTTCTTAATCTCAGTGGAGATATTTACTGATAAACAGCTACCTACGCAGCATGTTCATGTCGTTCTTAAATGAGCTTTCATCTCTCTCCCCTCACCACAAATCAGATTATTCTGAGGAGTTCCCAGTACATTATCCTTTCCCCTGTGTAATGACCTTAACAAGCTCCAGCTGTTTTTATTCTCAGAAGGTTTACTCCCTGATATACAGCTGCCTATCCCCTTACTATGTGCACGTCCTAAATGAGCTTTTTTCTCTGTTCCCTCACCACAATCCAGATTCTTTTGGGGAGTTACCAGTACAGTAACCATACCAGGAAGTACTTAATTTATTAAGCTACTGCTTTTCTTAATCTCATGGAGATATTTACTGATAAACAGCTACCTACGCAGCATGTTCATGTCGTTCCTAAATGAGCTTTTATCTCACTCCCCTCACCACAAATCAGATTCTTCTGAGGAGTTCCCAGTACATTATCCTTTCCCTGTGTAATTACCTTAACAAGCTCCAGCTGTTTTTATTCTCAGAAGGTTTACTCCCTGATATACAGCTGCCTACCCCCTTCGTAAGTGCAGGTCCTAAATGAGCTTTTTTCTCTGTTCCCTCACCACAATCCAGATTCTTTTGGGGAGTTACCAGTACAGTAACCATACCAGGAAGTACTTAATTTATTAAGCTACTGCTTTTCTTAATCTCAGGGGAGATATTTACTGATAAACAGCTACCTACGCAGCATGTTCATGTCGTTCCTAAATGAGCTTTTTTCTCTCTCCCCTCACCACAAATCAGATTCTTCTGAGGAGTTCGCAGTACATTATCCGTTCCCCTGTGTAATTACCTTAACAAGCTCCAGCTGTTTTTATTCTCAGAAGGTTTACTCCCTGATATACAGCTGCCTACCCCTTCGTAAGTGCAGGTCTAAATGAGCTTTTTTCTCTGTTCCCTCACCACAATCCAGATTCATATGGGGAGTTACCAGTACAGTAACCATACCAGGAAGTACTTAAATTATTAAGCTACTGCTTTTCTTAATCTCAGTGTAGATATTTACTGACAAACAGCTACCTACGCAGCATGTTCATGTCGTTCCTAAATGAGCTTTTATCTCTCTCCCGTCACCACAAATCAGATTCTTCTGAGGAGTTCCCAGTACATTATCCTTTCCCCTGTGTAATTACCTTAACAAGCACTAGCTGTTTTTATTCTCAGAAGGTTTACTCCCTGATATATAGCTGCCTACCACCTTCGTAAGTGCAGGTCCTAAATGAGGTTTTCTCTCTGTTCCCTCAAAACAATCCAGATTCTTTTGGGGAGTTACCAGTACAGGAACCATACCAGGAAGTACTTAATTTATTAAGATACTGCTTTTCTTAATCTCAGTATAGATATTTACTGATAAACAGCTACCTACCCAGCATGTTCATGTCGTTCCTAAATGAGCTTTTATCTCTCTCCCCTCACCACAAATCAGATTCTTCTGAGGATTCCCAGTACATTATCCTCTCCCAAGTGTAATTACCTTAACAAGCTCCAGCTGTTTTTATTCTCAGAAGGTTTACTCCCTTATATACAGCTGCCTACCCCTTTCCTAAGTGCAGGTCTAAATGAGCTTTTTTCTCTGTTCCCTCACCACAATCCAGATTCTTTTGGGGAGTTACCAGTACAGTAACCATACCAGGAAGTACTTAAATTATTAAGCTACTGCTTTTCTCAATCTCAGTGGAGATATTCACTGATGAACAGCAACCTACGCAGTATGTTCATTTCGTTCCTAAATGGGGTTTTATCTCTCTCCCCTCACCACAAATCAGATTCTTCTGAGGAGTTCCCAGTACATTATCCTTTCCCCTGTGTAATTACCTTAACAAGCTCCAGCTGTTTTTATTCTCAGAAAGTTTACTGCCTGATATACTGCGGGCTACCCCCTTCATAAGTGCAGGTCCTAAATGAGCTTTTTTCTCTGTTCCCTCACCAAAATCCAGATTTTTTTGGGGAGTTACCAGTACAGTAACCATACCAGGAAGTACTTAATTTATTAAGCTACTGCTTTTCTTAATCTCAGTGGAGATATTTACTGACAAACAGCTAACTACGCAGCATGTTCATGTCGTTCCTAAATGAGCTTTTATCTCTCTACCCTCACTACAAATCAGATTCTTCTGAGGAGTTCCCAGTACATTATCCTTTCCCCTGTGTAATTACCTTAACAAGCTCCAGCTGTTTTTATTCTCAGAAGGTTTACTCCCTGATATACAGCTGCCTACCCCCTTCGTAAGTGCAGGTCCTAAATGAGCTTTTTTCTCTGTTCCCTCACCACAATCCAGATGCTTTTGGGGAGTTACCAGTACAGTAACCATACCAGGAAGTACTTAATTTATTAAGCTACTGCTTTTCTTAATCTCAGTGGAGATATTTACTGATAAACAGCAACCTACGCAGCATGTTCATTTCGTTCCTAAATGGGCTTTTATCTCTCTCGCCTCACCACAAATCAGATTCTTCTGAGGAGTTCCCAGTACATTATCCTTTTCCCTGTGTAATTACCTTAACAAGCTCCAGCTGTTTTTATTCTCAGAAGGTTTACTCCCTGATATACTGCGGCCTACCCCCTTCGTAAGTGCAGGTCCTAAATGAGCTTTTTTTCTCTGTTCCCTCACCACAATCCAGATTCTTTTGGGGAGTTACCAGTACAGTAACCATACCAGGAAGTACTTAATTCATTAAGCTACTGCTTTTCTTAATCTCAGTGGAGATATTTACTGATAAACAGCTACCTACGCAGCATGTTCATGTCGTTCCTAAATGAGCTTTTATCTCCCACCCCTCACCACAAATCAGATTCTTCTGAGGAGTTCCCAGTACATGATCCTTTCCCCTGTGTAATTACCTTAACAAGCTCCAGCTGTTTTTATTCTCAGAAGGTTTACTCCCTGATAAACAGCTGCCTACCCCCTTCGTAAGTGCAGGTCCTAAATGAGCTTTTTTCTCTGTTCCTCACCACAATCCAGATTCTTTTTGGGGCTTACCAGTACAGTAACCATACCAGGAAGTACTTAATTTATTAGCTACTGCTTTTCTTAATCTCAGTGGAGATATTTACTGATAAACAGCTACCTACGCAGCATGTTCATGTCGTTCCTAAATGAGCTTTTATCTCTCTCCCCTCAAAACAAATCAGATTCTCTGAGGAGTTCCCAGTACATTATCCTTTCCCTGTGTAATTACCTTAACAAGCTCCAGCTGTTTTATTCTCAGAAGGTTTACTCCCTGATATACAGCTGCCTACCCCTTCGTAAGTGCAGGTCCTAATGAGCTTTTTTCTCTGTTCCCTCACCACAATCCAGATTCTTTTGGGGAGTTACCAGTACAGTAACATACCAGGAAGTACTTAAATTATAAGCTACTGCTTTTCTTAATCTCAGTGGAGATATTTACTGATAAACAGCTACCTACGTAGCATGTTCATGTCGTTCCTAAAGAGCTTTTATCTCTCTCCCCTCACCACAAATCAGAGTCTTCTGAGGAGTTCCCAGTACATATCCTTTCCCCTGTGTAATTACCTTAACAAGCTCCAGCTGTTTTTATTCTCAGAAGGTTTACTAACTGATCTACAGCTGCCTACCCACTTCGTAAGTGCAGGTCCTACATGAGCTTTTTTCTCTGTTCCCTACCAAAATCCATATTCTTTTGGGAGTTACCAGTACAGTAACCATCCAGGAAGTACTTAATTTATTAAGCTACTGCTTTTCTTAATCTCAGTGGAGATATTTACTGATAAACAGCTACCTATGCAGCATGTTACATGTCGTTCTTAAATGAGCTTTTATCTCTCTCCCCTAACCACAATCAGATCTTTCGAGGAGTTCCAGTACT